>NW_026888445.1:0-99104 GCF_032173495.1 Musca vetustissima
TTTTTGGATTAATAATTTCGTTTGGTTTTTCGAACACGATCGAAAGTAGAACTTTTTAAAAAAATCGTAACGCACCCTACAATCGGTCGTACACTGAAAAAATATATATCTAAATATATACATATAAACATATTTTTGCCAATATTAACATATTGAATTTTAATTAATATTATTAAATAATAATTGAGATTTTTCTTTTTTTATAAAAATTTAACGCACCCTACAATCGGTCGTACACTGAAAAAATATAAAAAAAAAAATTGTTGTGATCGTGTGTACCCTACAGTCCGTGCCCACTACATCCTGCAATTTTAAAAATTAGCGAATATTATTAAATTTTGCAAATTTTTCTCCTTTTCAAAAAAAGGGGTTTTAACTTTTTTTGGACACCTCCGGAGTTATAATTAAAACTTTGTATATTCCATATACACTTAGAGAAATTTTTGAAATTTTCAGTACACTGAAAAAAATTTATATTTTAAAATTTTTCGTTTTTCTTGGAAATTTGATAATTTTTGTGGTTCTATCAGAAAAAAAGTTGTTGTATTTACGATACATCGCTGATTTTTTTCAATTTTAAGCATTCTGCTGTTGATTTGTTGAATAATTTGAATTTTAATTCAATTTTAATTGAGAAAATAATTGATTTTTGGGTTTTTTTAGTTCGATTTTTTGATTTTACGGTCACATTTTGGCTTTTCATCCATTTTTTATAAAAATCATTGCCTTATTTCTACACTTCCCACAAGTGTTCTGAATAAATATAAAAATTTTGTTAAATTTTCTTCTTCAAGGAATATTATTTTCTTTATTTTTGAATTAATTCTTTACCAAAATGCCTTTGACTCCACTAGACTTCTTCATCAGAGCCACTGATGCTCTCGTAAAATACGACGCATGCATCACCTCCCTCCAGGAGGAAGATCTTGACGTCTATGCCTTAGAAATTCAGGCAACTGAAGCTAAGGAACTTTGGCGTAAAGTCAAAGAATGTTATGAAAAATGCATGAACGAGATTCACATCGAAGAAAACCCTTCTGAAGAAGAAGTTCTCTCGGTTGAAAGCAAATATCAGGTCGCTTTTAGAGCATATGTAAAAGTCTTATCTTCCCTCAATAGAAAGGTTGATCTACTTCGTCCTACACCTAAAACTCCAACTCCAACTAAAGTTAGTAATCCACCGGTCCCTTCACGAGTGACTTTGACTCAAGATGAGGAAACCGCTTCGGTTTCTGGTGTTTCGCACCAAACAGTTACTCTTGCTGATGATACTCATATTTCTCTTAATGATAGTTTTGCACATAGCATCAATCTTCCACCTTGTGATATTGATGTTTTCAATGGTGACATTCTTACATGGCCAACCTTCCGGGATTTCTTTTCGGCTGTGTATATAAGTAATTCTCGACTTAGTGACATAGAAAAATTATGCCATTTAATCAAAAAAACTAGTGGTGATGCTCGAGATATAGTATCAAAATTCCCCTTAACTCATAAAAGTTTTAGTTTGGCATGGAAAGCTTTAAAAGAAGCTTATGATAATGTTCGCATTTTGGTTAACAACCAAATTAAAGCTCTTTTTGATCTTCCAATAATAGATAATGAGACAAGCGCTGCTTTAAAAAATTTACAAAGAGGTATTAATGGGTGTGTTTCTGCCATGGCCATTTACGATGTTCCTACGGATAATTGGGACCCAATTTTAGTATTTCTTTGTTTGCAAAGACTTCCCAAAGATACAGTTACGCTGTGGGAACAAAATATAAAAGATAAATCTGCTTTGTCCTCTTGGAAAGATCTTGATCTCTTTCTAACCGAAAGAATCCAAACGCTTACTTGCCTAAAAGATATAAAGGGAATAGACTCCAATAAAAAATTCGAACAGAAAAAAGTTAGGACGCATTTCACGAATGCCGCTCCATCTCGCACATCACAGTCCTCTGAGAAGTTTTGCATATTTTGTCCTAGGCAAATTCATCACTTACGTGTTTGCCCTGAATTTAGAAAACGTTCTCCTAATGACCGCTTCTCATTGGTAAAAAGGCATAAATTGTGCATTAATTGTTTGTCAAAAGGTCACGATGTTAGGAATTGCACAAGTTCACATAGTTGTTTAAAATGTAATAGACGTCATCATAGTTTACTTCACCAAGATACGGCACCAAATAATAATTCAAATAACTCTACGGCTACGACACAAGTCTCTTTACAGTCCACTCATGTTCCGCATGTCACCCCATCCACTGGTTCTAATCCAAATATGCCTTCCACCTCAACAGGTCAAACTTCTAACGCTTTAACTAGACAAGTATTCCATACTTCACAAAACAAAACTGTCCTTTTGGGCACAGCGATGGTGAATATTGCTCACCAGGGTATTACGTATCCAGCTCGTGCTTTAATAGATCCTGCTTCTGAAGCATCCTTTATAACAGAAAGGTTACAACAGCGTCTTTGCATAGCCACTACTTCCACTCAAGCTACTATTTCCGGCGTAAACCAATCTGTTTCAATAATGTCACGAAAATTGTGTTCGCTGTGTGTAGGTTCTCCCGTAGACAGTACGCTCTTTATGGAAATGACAGCATTAGTAGTTCCTACTATTTCAGGCAATCTTCCTTCGTTCTCCATCAGCAGGGAACTTGCCGCCAATATGCCAAATCTTCGTTTGGCTGATAGAAATTTGTTTGACTGTCGTCCAGTAGACATTTTAATAGGAGCGGATTTATATCCTAAAATACTGCTGCCGGGAATTCAATCTAATATCTTAGGTTCCTTAATAGCACAGAAAACAGTATTCGGCTGGGTCATTACAGGTCCAGTTCCTACGAGTGGCATAGGTCTCTCTAATAATATTACAACATTTTCAACAAATGTTAAATTTTCTCCCGAAGATAATCTTAACCAGACTATCCTTCGTTTTTGGGAATTAGAAGAAATTCCAAAGCGCACTTTATTGTCTCCTTCGGACCAATACTGTGAAGATAATTATAAGCGCACAACATATAAGGACTCTAATGGCAGATACGTGGTATCTCTTCCAATTAAACCCGAATTTAACGGCCAAATAGATCTCGGACATTCGAGGACAAATTGTCTACAACAGTTCCTTCGCAATGAGGCATCACTCCTTAGAAAACCTAATGTAAAAGAAATATATGATGGAGTAGTACTTGAATATTTAAATTTAGACCATATGAGGCCAGTTTCGACTACGTCGACAAATTCTACAGTTTGTTATCTGCCTCATCATCCGGTCATCAACCCAGACAAACAAACTACAAAACTACGGGTTGTTTTTAATGCTTCTAACAGAACATCAAATGGGAAAAGCCTCAACGACATTTTACACGTCGGTCCGACTCTTCAACTTGACTTGGTCCTCCTAATTTTACGATGGAGATTATATCAATATGTTTTTAATTGTGACATTACTCAAATGTATCGTCAGATACGAGTAAATCCAAGCCACACGGGTCTCCAGAGAATTCTTTTCAGGGATTCTCCCAATAATCCTATCCAAGATTATGAGCTACAGACGGTAACGTTTGGAGTTAATTGCGCTCCCTATTTAGCTATTCGAACGTTATTACAGTTGGCCGATGATATTGAATCTCAATTCCCTCATGCTGCACATATCCTACGGAAGTGCATGTACGTTGACGACGTCTTGACGGGATATCATGATTTGGAGACTGCGCATAAATCAAGAGACCAACTAATTAGTGCTTTAGGTTCCGCCAAATTTGAATTGCGAAAATGGACATCTAATGTCCGCTCTATCCTAGAGCCACTTCCCCTCGAATATTTAATAGATTCTCAAATACTTAATTTCGTGGAAACAAGTAGTTCCAAACCTCTGGGCATTAGATGGAATGCTCAATTGGATATTTTTTACTTTAATGTCAAGCCTCTTGTCCACAAACATAATTATACAAAACGGGAAGTGCTTTCGGCAATTGCTAAATTATTTGATCCTATAGGTTGGTTAAGCCCAGTAATTATAGTAGCAAAAATTATTATGCAACGCATATGGCTTGACAAAATTGATTGGGATGATTCTCTTCCGTATTCGACGGAAAAAGAGTGGCAGAAATTCGTTGAAACATATCAGGGTGTTAATTCTATTCAAATACCTCGCTGGGTCAAATATAAGCCTGATTGTGTAGCCGAACTTCATATTTTTTCTGATGCCTCAGAGAAGGCATATGCGGGGGTGGTGTACATCCGTATAATTGAATCAAATGGTGAAATTTCCACTTTTCTGCTTTCCAGCAAAACAAAAGTAGCCCCAATAAAATCCATTTCACTTCCAAGGCTAGAATTGTGTGGTGCAGTTTTAGCATCAGAATTATATAAAGTAATTGCAGCTCAAATTGATATAGTTTTTCAAAAAGTTTATTGTTGGACCGATTCCACGATCGTCCTTTCCTGGTTAAAGAAAACCCCCTCCACATGGTCGACATTCGTTGCTAATAGGGTATGCAGGATTCATGAAAATGTTGGTCAGAGCAATTGGCATCACGTGCGATCTGAAGACAATCCTGCTGACTTAGGTAGTCGAGGCATTTCACCGTTGGAGTTGTCATCGTCACAAATTTGGTGGCATGGGCCACATTGGCTTCGCCAAGATAGTTCCCAATGGGATATTCAAGATTCATCGGCACTAGATACAGATATTGAAAAGCGCACTATCAAGTGCCACGTTTCCTTCTTTTCGCATTTTCAGGATATTTTAGAAGATTTTTCCAATTTAGATAAAGCGTTACGCGCTATAGCGATGGTATACCGTTTCTTCCATAAAACACATCCATCGCATAAAGGTCGACATTCTTTTCATGAAAAATATCCTACAAGTTCTGAAATAAACATGGCTAGATTACGTCTTGTTATGATAGCTCAGAAAGTCCACTATGCAGAAGAGTATAACAATTTATTGAATGGCAGGTCGATAGATTCTAAAAGTTCCCTTTTACCATTGAATCCTTTTCTAGACGATAAAGGCGTTATGCGTCTCAATGGACGTTTAGCTCAATCCCCAACTTTAGTATATTCAGAAAGACATCCAATCTTATTACCTTACCACTCTAAACTTTCACTTCTTTTAATTGAAAATTTGCACAATATTTCCATTCACGGTGGAATTCAATTAGTTTTGCGCATGTTACGCACGCAATATTGGCTACCTCGAGCCACTTCGTTAATTCGTAAAATTATTAGGAATTGTAAACCTTGCTTACTAGAGAAAAAGAGGTCATGCTCACAAATTATGGCATCTCTGCCTCCGGAGAGAACAGCCATCACAAGACCATTTGAAACTACAGGCGTAGATTTCGCTGGCCCTTTTGAAATCAAATCTTTCACAGGTCGATATTGTAAAATCACGAAGGGCTATGTATGTGTATTTGTTTGCTTTTCTACGAAAGCAATTCATCTTGAAGCTACATCAGATTTGTCAACGGCAACATTTTTGGCCGCTTTTCATAGATTTATTTCACGGCGTGGGTGCCCTAGAACTATATTTTCCGACAATGGTACCAACTTTGTCGGCGCTTCAAGAGAGTTAGATCGAGAATTCAAAATTGTATTTCTGGAAAGTCGTGATAGGATTTGTTCACATTATAACCACCAGCAGCTTTTATGGAAATTCATCCCAGCTGGAGCACCACATATGGGTGGGCTCTGGGAAGCTGCAGTTAAAAGTTTTAAAATCCATTTTCGTAAACATGCTAGTCACTTTAAATATACATTCGAGGAGTTATCAACGATACTTTCTCGAATTGAAGCTTGTTTAAATTCAAGGCCATTGTGTCCTATGAATGATTGTGCAGAAAATCCGATAGCATTAACTCCAGGTCATTTTTTAATAGGGTCTCCTATTCTGGCTCCTGCCGAACCATTAATCGAAGAATCTCCCTTGCATATCGTCAATCGGTATCGTAAATTAAAAGCGCTTACTCAGCAATTCTGCCTCCGGTGGAAAGAAGAGTACCTTAAAAGTCTCCATAAACGTTATAAATGGCAGTATCCCGAGCGCGATATACAAACGGACGATGTTGTAGTAATTCGTCACGAACAATTACCTCCCACCGCGTGGAAATTAGGTCGTGTAACTAATGTTTATCCCGGTACCGACGGTCGCGTTAGAGTAGTCGATGTAAAAACGGAAAACGGGATTGTAAGACGACCAGTAGCCAAGTTGGTCATTCTGACCAATTAAAAATTGTTTAAATTTCTTAAATTCGCAGCCTCTCTATTTTTTTCGTAGAATGGAAAATTTAAATGAGATGGTTGCCACTCCTCTGCCTGACTATGAGGATGATGTTCCCATGTCGGATGAGGACAGAGATGACGACATTGTAATGGTTCCGCTCACCGATTTGGACCCCTCTCCAGCAATTGACTCTGTGTCGGAAGCCGCCGCTCCTAGTAATGAGCTTGCTTCGGCAGAAAAATTAGTAGACCAACCTGCTGTGACCGGGATGTCTTCTGAGCCAGCAGCTCCTCTACGGGAGACTGCACCTGCTGGTTCAGTTGTACGCTCCTCTGGAAGCGACCCAAAAGCGAATTCAGGTGAGGGCTCCGCAGGCTCCAGAAAGTGTAGTATGTGTCATCAGAAACATCACCTCTGGCATTGTGGTAGTTTTAAAAGGCTACCACTAAGCAAACGCATACGGACCGTGGTCAAACTTCATGTTTGTTCCAATTGCTTGAGTGCCGGTCACGTGCTCCGAAATTGCAGGAATGACGCAGCATGCGAAGAGTGCAAGGGCAGACACCACACCCTACTACATCCGTCCGATGCTTCTTCTCCTTCCGCAAGGAATCGTCGTCCGCGTTCTCAAAGACGTAAACGTCCGTCCGCTTCTGCTGGTCCGTCCGTTCCACCGACTCAAGTGAACCCCGTCCGCAATCTGGCAATACAGCCAATTGTTACATTGGGCCCTACAATAATTGTACAACTTTTCCTGGGTTCACGGCGGGTCCCCGTCCGAGCACTTCTGGACCCATGTGCAGGTAATAGCAGAATCTGCAGTTCACTGGTCCAGTCGTTGCGACTTCCGCATTTTGAAGGTATGATGCTAGCCGATCCGCAATTCTTCCGAGCGTCACGAGTTGCCTTGGTGTTGGGTGCCGAAGTGTACCCTAAAATCATGAAAACACAAACATATACTACACCGGGAAGCCTATGGGCCCAACTGACCATCTTCGGATGGATTGTGTCGGGTCCATGCCCCATGTAATTCTATTTGGGTCTTTGCCAGAAAGCTTGCCCGTCCAGAGGTTTTTTGCGCAATTTAAAACTTGTTTTTTGAAAAAAAAATAATAAAAAGAAAAAAGAAAAAAAATGTAATCGAATAAATATATTTTATTGTAAAATTTGAATAATTAAATTGCAACATAGTGAGATGTTGCAAGGCCGGCGGCAAATGTTTAATCTAAACATATTTTGTTATTAATTTCATTCTTTTGTACGTTAGAATTTGACTACATACTATTTGTATGCATCTTTGTGATTTCCATCACAAATATGCATTGTCAAATTCTAACGAGTGACATCTACGATTAAGCGCCACTTTGCAACTCTCTCGCTTCTCTCGTTGCTTTAAACGTCACCTTTACTTCTCGTTTTGGATTACGTCCAACCACCAGCAACAATTTTGTAAGTTATATTATTTCCGATAATATTTCTAATTAATTCAATAAAAACCCACTGTCAATATTGACAACAAAATTCTAATTCCCCTTGTTTTATTTATTTTTATTTTTTTCATTGCTACGCAAACAATATCAATTCAGCCATTTTATTGCAGACAGCTTGTCTACAATAAAAATATACAATGTGTGTGTATATATGTATGTAAGTATACATTCAATACATACATGGTACATATGTATTTACGACATAATCTCATTAATTTTATATGTTCACACACAAACGCACTAACATTCACACACACACGCTCAGGTGCTTTGTCACAATAAATATAACATAAATTATTATAATCCATTGTGATATGCCACACCTACAAAGAAAAAACAACAACAGTTACGAAACTTATTGCAAAAGGATAAATTTGGGAAAATATAGAGGGATGTATCGGATTATAATAGAAATAAGATACTGATGTCGTTTATAGCTTTAATTAATATATAGAAAAAATTTTCATTTCAATTTTTTCCTATAAAAATATTTTCAAACTTTTACACCATATATACCCTATTAATGATCTGAGGAGATACCGACCTGAGTGGAGTATACATGGGACAACATTTTCTTAAGTAATTATTTTTATTTTACTGAAATCCATCTACAGAAAAATGCGTACACTTATAGCTAAAATAATTGCTTCTGAAAATTGTACACCATATATAAGCTACTGGTTTTTAGAGGTGATAATGAAATCAGTAGGCTAATTATGGGACAGCATTTTTCTAAGAATAATTTTTGTCCAGATGTTCATCCGCAGTAAAATTTCCATATTGTAAGATAAATAATAAATTGAGTAAGTTTTAGAATATATATACCCAACTGATACCAGTTTAGATATCGTGATTAGTAGGGTATATATGGGGTAACAATTTTATTCAGGAATTATTTTATAGAGGTGTGACTGCAGAAATTAGAACGCATTCACAATACAAATATTTTTTTCTTTTTTGAGAAAATGCTTCACCATATATAACCTATTGATGATCAGAGGAGATACCGTAGGGTATATATGGGACATAATTTTGTTAAGCAATTATTTTTATTTTACAGAAGTCGGTATGCAGAAAAATAACAAAATTAGTAGGGTGATTATGGGACAGCAGTTTTCTAAGAATAATTTTTGTCCAGATGTTCATCGACAGTAAAATGTCCACATTGTAATATAAATAATAGTCTGAGAAAGTTTTACAACATATACACCCAACTGATACCAGTTTAGATATCGTAGTTAGTAGGGTATATATGGGTTAACAATTTTCTCCAGGAATTATTTTATTTTACAGAGGTGTGACTGCAGACATTTAAACACATTCACAATACAAATATTTTTTTTTTTTTTTTGAGAAAATGCTTCACCATATATAACCTATTGATGATCAGAGGAGATACCGTACTCAGTAGGGTATATATGGGACATAATTTTGTTAAGCAATTATTTTTATTTTACAAAAGTCGATATGCAGAAAAATAACAAAATCAGTATGTAATTATGGGACAGTATTTTTCTAAGAATATTTTTTGTCGAGATGTTCATCCGCAGTAAAATGTCCACATTGTAATATAAATAATAGGTTTAAGAAAGTTTTACAACATATACACCCTACTGATGACAGATTGGATATCATAATTAGTAGGGTAACAAGTTTCTTCAGGAATTATATAGGTGTGACTGCCGAAATTTGAACACATTCACAACACAAATAATAACCTATTGAGATCAGAGAAGATTCCGTAATCAGTAGGGTATATATGGGACACAATTTTGTTTAGCAGAAAAATAACAAAATCAGTAGGGTAATTATGGGACAGCATTTTTCGAAGAATAAGAATAATACAAATAATTTCTTTGGGAAAATGCTTCACCATATATAAACTATTGATGATCAGAAGAGATACCGTATTCAGTAGGGTATATATGGGATAAACGGTCTGCAGAAAAATTAACAATAAAACTAATTACTTGAGAAAATTGTATACCATATATACCCTACTCAGGTCGGTAACTTCTTCCATCATCTATAGGCGAAATACGAAATTAGTAGGGTATATATGGGATAACAAAAATCTTCCCATTTCATTTTCGTAAAAATGTTTATATGCATTAAAATGTCACCTTTTAAAATAAAAATAAT
Source organism: Musca vetustissima (assembly GCF_032173495.1). Lineage (NCBI taxonomy): Eukaryota > Metazoa > Arthropoda > Insecta > Diptera > Muscidae > Musca > Musca vetustissima. Next base: position 9,847 of record NW_026888445.1, read on the forward strand.
TCATAGGGACAATTATTGAGATTTTTAGAAATAGTTTTTCAATAGACGTGAATTTTTATACCCTACACAACTATGTAGTCAGGGTATTATAGCTTTGTGCAACCCCAAGAGTTTGTAACGCCGCGAAATATTAGTCCTAGACCCACCTTTAAGTATACCGATCATCATATCTCGACTAGCTAAGTCAATCTAGACATGTGTGTCCGTCCGTCTGTCCATTATAATTTGTAAACACGATACAGGACACAGTTATGGACCAATCTTCATGAAATGTTGCATGTAAAATGGGTTCGGACCAATGAAGAACCCTATTGTTTTTGGTAAAGATCGGTTAATATTTAGGGGATGAAATGGACCAAATACTTAATTTTTGTCAGTTTTTCTGGTCGCTACACAGGTCGCAATTATGGCCCAAACATCACGAATTGGGGATTGGGCCAAACAATGAGCATGCCAGTTTTGATAAACGTCGGTCAATATTTAGCGAGTCAAATGACGTTTGTGTGAAAAATGACAATATATGTATTCTATAGGGTATATATTTACTCCTGAAGGACATAGAGCCGAAGAGTTTATAGTATATCCAAGAGGTGTGGTTGGCCTTTAAATTGATGATTTGATTGATAGAAAATAATTTTCCTAAAAGATTATTTTTGATCAGTCAGAAACTCCAATATTTCCCAGAAATTAAAGAAAACAGTAAGGATAGTAGTAAAGTCGGACGGGGCCGACAATATGATACTTTTCACCACATTGGGTATATTCAACAGATGAATCCTAACAGACGTCGCATATTTAAAGGACCAATAAAATGAAATTGGATCCATAATCATGCCATTCTGCAACCGATACTAAATTTTTCATTTGGTCAGATATAGAAGCTATATCTAAACCTGAACCGATTTTCAAGAAACTTAACACACATCATTCTAGGTCTAATTCATTACGCTGTGCCAAAAACGAAAGATATGCTGAGACTGTGGTACTCCATTTACCTTAAATCGGTCGAACATATATATTTGAGCTATATCTAAATCTTAACCGATTTTCAGGAAACTTAACACACATCATTCTATGCTCAATTCAGTACGATATGCCAAATTTCGTGCAAATCGAAAGCTATATAGGAACTTTGTTGCACCATTTACATTAAATCAGACGAAAACATATATGGGAGCTATATGTATATCTGAGCCGATGTTCACGAAACTTAATACACATCATTCTAAACCTAACTCAGTACGCTGTGCCAAATTTCGTGCACAGCGTACCTTAAATCGGACGAAAATATATATGGGAACTATATCAAAATCTAAACCGATTTTCACGAAATTTAACACACATCGTTCTAGACTTAATTCAGTACGCAATGGCAAATGTTGAGAAAATGGAAGGATATATAGGGACTTTGGTGCATTATTTACCTAAAATCGGAGGAAAATATATATGGAAGCTATATCTAAATTTGAGCGGAATTTCACGAAATTTCCAAATTTCGTGCAAATCGAAGGATATATAGAGACTTTGGTGCTCCATTTGCCTAAAATCGGGCGAACATATATATTTCACCTATATCTAAATCTTAACCGATTTTCAGGAAACTTAACACACATCATTCTATGCTCAATTCAGTACGCTATGCCAAATTTCGTGCAAATCGTAAGATATATAGGGACTTTGCTGCACAATTTACCTAAAATCGGACGAAACTATATTTTTGAGCTATATCTAAATCTGAACCGATTATCAGGAAACTTAACACACTTCTTTCTAGACTTAATTCAGTACGCTGGGCCAAATTTCGTGCAAATCGAAGGATATATAGGGACCATTTACCTTAACTCGGACGAAAATATATGTGGGGGCTATATCTAAATCTGAATAGATTTTTCGCAATTTCCATAGGTTTCGTCCTTGGGCCAAACAAATGACCTGTGCCAAATTTCATCCAATTCGAATAATAAATGCGACCTGTACTTTGTTTACAATTTAACATGGACAGACAGACGGACGGACGGACGGACATGGACAAATCGACTCAGAAAGTGATTCTATGCATATTCTCAAAAGGAACCATGTGTCTACCTGGTTTTGGTAGACACATTTGCACAAAGACATAATACCCTGTACCACAGTGTGGTGAAGGGTATAAAAATTCACGCCTATTGTAGAGCCATGAAAACATATTTTTAAAAAATCTACGCCTATTTAAGAGTTATATTAGAATTATAAAAAAATATTTTTTTAAAAAATCGACTCCTATTATAGAGTCATGAAAACATTGTTTTTAAAAATCCACGCCTATTGTAGAGTCATGAAAAAATATATGTTTTAAATCATTGCCTACTTTTGGGGATTCACTTTCAGTTTGAAGCACTTGCACTTGTTTCCATCACACAAAAATTATTTATATTCACTTTTCTCTACAAAAAAAATCACTATAAAAATTTTAATTTCAAAAAAATCCACATTTAATATTTTTTCTCACTTCGCCTAAAAATATGCAACACACACTCACAGCTCCCTTTTAACTACTCTATTGAACATCATCATGATAAAGTAATTTATCTACGTGTATATTGTCACTTGGTGTCAAACAGGTGCCTGCACAAATACATAGGTATAGGACACAAAACTATATGAAGAAAACGACAAAAACCAAAAACTGTTGCCTACATTTAGGCACCACATATAAAATACACAATGAACACAAGGAATTTTATTTTACACCATTTTAAATAATTTATATTAATTCAATAAGGGAATGAAAATCGTTTTCAAATCTTTGTAAAATTTTTATCTATTTTCCCTTTTAGATAAATAAATGTGACACTAAGAAAAACAACAATAACAGAGAAGAAGCAGCAGCGAAGAAAAAAAAACACAAGTGAACAACAACATGTTGTTGTCTGGTATACCATTATGGCTGATAACTAACATGTACACACACAAACGTGTATATATAGAAATTTTAGTGTGTGTGTGTGTGTTTGTCTCTGTGTATGTGTTTGTCTGTGTGTGTATATATGTTGTATACAGAATAAAAGTGCTGCTCTTCTCTGGCCCCAGTGTAGTATCTACACATTGACAGCAAAAAGAAATATGACATGGCAGGGTATGCCAGGAGCATGAGGACGAGCAGAGGTTGTAGTCTATTTAATAAAATAAAAAAAATAAATAAAAAATATGTGTGACATCTACACGTTGCTTGAGATTTTTTTTATGAATTTTGGAAAAAATATTTTTTTAAGTAGCCTTACTTTTTTTGTCTGGAAATTTTAGTTTGGATTTTTTTTTTATTTCTCTACAGATTTTTTTTTGCGCCAAACCAAAATTGTCGTTTTCCCCCTGTGTGTGTGTGGGAGTTGTAGATAAATGGTTGCCTTTTTTATTGTTGTTGTTGCCTTACTGCTGCTGTTGTTGTTTTAAAATAAATTGTGTATTACTTGAAGAGCAGAGCCACTATTATTTTTTGTTGAAAAACACACACAATTTTTTGATGGCAAGAAATATTTCTTCTTCAACACGTTTTGCTTTTTTTTTTTGAGACTCGATTTTTTTCTTTCATTCATCAGCGAATTTTAGGAAATTTTTCTTTCAAATTTTTTCTCCCGTATTTTCTTTGTTTAAAAAAATATACACCCCGGGACACGCACGATGTAAATTGAATGAAATTTCCCAAAATCACTGGAATTTGTTTTACTCGAAATTTAAGGTTTGTTGAAATTTTTTAATGAATTTTGGAGAAATATTTTTTTCTTTGAAAATTTTCACAAAAAAAAATTTTTCGAATTTTTTTTCACAAAAATATTTTTCTTTTGTTAATATTTTTATTACACACAATTTCTTGTTATTTTTTGGTATTTTTTTCAATTTTTATTTTTTTTTTAATTTCAAAAATTTTTTCTTAGATTTTTTTAAATTTTTTTTTCTGAGATTTTCACCAAATGATTTTTAATAATTTTTCTTCCACCTCCAAGCTGTTTTCTTTATTTAATTTTTCTTTTTAGATGTGTATGTTACTTGAGTGGCACAAAAAGAAATTAAGTTGGAACACTATTTACCACGCTTTAATAATTATTATCAGCATTAGCATCATTCAAACATCATTATTGAGTATTACAACTTCATTATTATTATCATCAATGAAAATCACTTCCAATATTTTTTATTATTATTATTTCTCTCTTCTTGTTGTTGTTATTTTTATTTTCTATTGAGCGTGGAAAAGAACATCACATATTAACCGTTTATTTTTTTTCTATTTCTTTCAACTTCAAACAAATTTTTGGCGTTTTATCTATCGCTTGATGCCACCAAAAAATAAATGCGTCCGAACTCGTTGTACCCTTGCGACGTTATGCGCTCAATGATGATTTCGATGCGACCATGGACCATGGATGCTGGCTGGCTGGCAGGCAGGTTGGCTGCTTGGTTAGCTTACTTGGTAGATAGATTTTCCTTTTGGGTTGACTGGCTGCTGGCAGCCTGACTGGCTTGTTAGTTACACATACAACGCGCTTTGTGGTGTAGGAGAGTTTTATTTCCTTTTAGCAGAGCTTCAAATGATGCTGCTAACGTTTAACGTTAACAGAGGCTGCTAACGGAGACGGCAGCAACAGCAGCAGCAGCCATTTCTATATCACAAACAAGCAAGCCACACAACATAAACGAGGTATACACACACGAACACACACACATACATTCACGAAGAACAACAACAATAACAATACATCCCCCTCACGAAGGCATCACAACAATAACAAAACACCATTAGAGTTGTTTTCCCTCCAAACAGCAATGGCAGCAGCAGCACAACACGAAACACACACACACACATATGCTCTCCCTTAACCATTATCCCACACACATTAACGTTAACATGCTCTGTTAACGTCGCCGCCGTAGCAGCAGCAACAGAGAAAGCAAAACAAAAATTCCTGTATCCTGTTCTGTTTTGTTTTACAGAACGCACAATCCATACAACAGAGTTGAACAGAACTAAATTAAGAGTAATTGCGTGAGAGCGTAACTGAGAGATCATCAACAAAAATGACTGACGCAAAGAGAGACAAAGAGAAAACGTGTTTGGCAATCACCGCTATCGTACTATTTTGTGCATTAGTGCCATACAACCATCCAGCCAGCAAAGCAAAGCTCAAACATTTACAGCTGTTCATCATGGCTGTGTTATCTCATTTGAGAGATGACAGCAAAGCTCTCTGTGAGATAACTGTGCAGACAAGAACAATCACAATCATCATCATCAACAACAACGGGAGCTCCCACAAGTGTGCACACAGATTTGTTGATATGCTTTTGTTTACATTTCTATTACTGTGCGAAAATTACTTTATTTCAGCAGAGAGAGAGAGAGAAAATTCTACCTCTCACACAGTTATGTGAATAAAAATAAAAACAACTGTCTCATGCAGGAGAATTAAAAGACTCAAAAGTAAGGCAAAAAGGTAAACTCAAAAGTAAAGAGTGAATATTTCTATATGAACAAACATAAACGGATATCCGTAACCGAATAACCGGTTACAAGGGTTACACAGAAGATAAATGCCAAGCATATTCTTTAAATGGCTGTATCTTTGGTAATAATGGTCCGATAGAAATGAAATAAAAACTGAAGTAAAGAGGATGACTTCTAGTTTTAGACAAGACAAATTTTTCTAAAGGGTTATTACAGGCGGATATTTTTTAAAAAATATTTTCCATGGATTATTATAAGTGGGGGATTTAACAAAATATTTTTATGGTTTAAATAGGCGTCGATTTTTAAAATTTTTTCAAGGGTTGGATTTTTTAAATCATTTTTTTCGACAACTATACAAGGCGTGGATTTTTTAAATCATTTTTTTCGACAACTATACAAGGCGTGGATTTTTTAAATAATTTTTTTTGACAACTATACAAGGCTTGGAATTTTTTAAATAATTTTTTTGACGTCTACACAAGGCGTGGATTTTTTAAAACATTTTTTTCGACAACTGAATGATTCAAAAATATCCCTTTCAGTGCTTAATCATAAAAACAACCATTCACACCTATCAAATTTCATCCACTTCGTTTTCCATGTGAACCCATTTCAAAAGGATGTTCGGCACGACCATTTGTGTGGCGTATGTCAATCACCAGGATTGTTAAATTTGTTTCACATTTGTGTGATTTTTTTCTCGTTGTTGTTTTTGTTGTTCGAGCAACCTAAACGTTTAATTTTTTTGGAGTTACGACAAGTCGAAAAACACAACAACCACACAAAGTAGTAAACAAACCCTTAAACAAGATCATGACCTTGCCGAGCATATTTCCCATTTACATCAGCCGGGGAATAGCTAAAAAATAAAAAAACAACAACAACGACTAAAAGAGAAACTTTCCTCCACAAGTAATTCATTAAGAGACACTAAACTAAAGTAGTGCACAAACAACCCCCAACCCGGTGGAAAGTTAGTGGACCTACACGCACGCAAACACACACACTCACAGCCGCACATCCTTAAGCACACGAACTTAAGGATACTCGGCTCACACCCCAACATTAAAACGACAACGAAACGTTTTGTTTAACAGCAATAACAACGTTCATAACATTAAATGCCAAAGGAAGGCTGGCTTGGCTGACTGGCTAGAGGATACAAGGGAGGCAGAGGATGCAGGGTGGTAGGAACTGTTAAAATAAATGTTGTTGAATTGTTTGCTACAAGTGTTCGGATCAAAGAGCATCCCTTAAGAGGGACATTGCACAGCATATGTAAACAATGTGAGTGTTCGTGTGTGTGTGTGTTTGAGTGCGTAAGTATGTGTAGCTCAACTTATGAGTGTACATTGCACAGAGAATGAGCAGCAATATTTGCATTTATGTTAAAAACATATGCAAATTAACAATGGACTTGGCACAGTGTTTGGGAATAAAAAATAATTTAAAAAAATCCACTACATCGAATTTAAACCAGTAAGGAAAGTAGTAAAGTCGGACTTGGCCGACTATATGATACCCTTCACCACTTTGGGTATATTCAACAGATGAATCCTAACAGACGTCGCATTTTAAAAGGACCATCAAATGAAATTGGTCAGATATAGAAGCTATATCTAAATCTGAACCGATTTCAACGATTTCAGGAAATTTAACACACATCATTCTAGACCTAATTCATTACGCTGTGCCAAATTTCGTGCAAACCGAAAGATATTAAGGGGACCCCCCCATTCTCGGGGTCAAAAATTTTTTTGATTCAATTCGAATCTACACTAATTTAAGAATGTCCCTACAAAATTTCAAGTGAAAATCTCAAGAACTCTTGAAGATATAGCCGATTTATTGTGTCAGCATCAAGTGGCGGCTAAAGGGCTTCTCAAACTTTAAACGCGTTTTTCTCTTTTGCGAATGGCGGGCACGATAACTCAAAAACTAATAATCCAATCGGTTCCAAATTTTGCATCGTTTCTCTGGGAGTGTATAGCTCTCGTATGAACTAGGATAAAGCCAATCGGTGAAGATCTTCCTTATTTTTTAACTTGGTTTTTGGTAAAAAATCGGCGATTTTTCAAAAATATTTTTTCAAAGATCGGCAATTTTGTTAATTTTAGAGCGAAGTCAATAATCCTAGTTCATACGAGAGCCAGACATGTACTCTTTCTAACACCGTTGAAATTTTCAGATTCCGATGTTCCAGTGAGGAGTTATCATGCCCGCCATCAAAAATAAGGACTTTTCTTTAATCACAAAAAACAACAACAAGACAACAACAAAAATTTTTTGTAAATTATTTTTCTTCCTTTTTAAATCTTCAAATATATATGTTCAAAGTTACAAACCTTAACAAGCATTGGTATTCATTTACCAGCCCATTTAAAATCTTAAAAATAAAAAATCGGGAATGGGGGGGGGGGTTCCCTTAAGGGACTTTGGAACACCATTTACCTTAAATTGGACGAAAATATATATGGGAGCTATATCTAAATCTGATTTCAACGAAACTTAGCACACAACATTCTAGACTTAATTGAATACGATATGCTAAATTTCGTGGAAATCAAAAGATATATAGGCACTTTGGTACACCATTTACATTAAATCGGACGAAAATATATATTGGAGCTTTATCTAAATCTGAACCGATTTTCAGGAAACTTAACACACAACATTCCATACTTCATTTATAACGCTGTGCCAAATTTCGTGCAAATTGAAAGATATATAGGGACTTTGGTGCACCATTTACAATAAATCCGACGAAAATATATATGGGAGCTATATCTAAATCTGAACCGATTTTCACCAAACTCAGCACACATCATAATGCACCTAATACAGAACGCTCTGCCAAATTTCGTGCAAATCGAAGGATATATAAGGACTTTGGTGCACAATTTACGTAAAATCGGACGAAACTATATATGGGAGCTATATCTAAATCTGAACCGATGTTTCCCAATTTCAATAGGGTTCGTCCTTGGGCCAAATAAGTGACCTATGCCAAATTTCATCCAAATCGGATCATAAATGCGACCTGTACTTTGTTCACAAAAATATATGGACGGACGGACAGACTGACATGCGTAAATCGACTCAGAAAGTGATTCTATGCATATTCTCAAAAGGAAACATGTGTCTATCTCGTTTCCTTTTGCCTGTTACAAACATATGCACAAAGACATAATACCCTGTACCACAGTGTGGTGAAGGGTATAAAAATCAAAACAAACACGACTAAGGTTGAAGTTTGAAAATTTATTTAAAAAAAAAATCCACGCCTATAGTGAGCGGAGCAGTGTAGTCGGACGGGGCCGACCATACGATACCCTACACAACTACCACGGAACTCTCACTTTCTGCGGATTTTTATTTCGAACCTGGGCAATATTTCGTGATATTTGCACCATCTTGACCGACTAGAGATCAACAGCACCTCTTCCTTACCAAATTAAGTTTTCGATCCACTTTATCCCAATATTATTATCTGATAATCACCGAAAATTATAGGCGTTGTGCTTGACCATAACTGGAACCTCATGGAACATTTCAAAGCGATCTGCGCTATAGTTCCGCTCTCTAGAATGATAATAGGTACTAAATAATATACAAATACGGAGATACCTGTAAATATTTAGGTGTAACACCCACATCCGAGAACATACTACAATATAATTGGTATTAATTTAAAGGCCAACTACTGCTCTTGGATATACTATCAACTTCTCGGCTATATGTCCTTCAGGAGTAAACATATACGCTATAGGATACAAATTTTGCAATTTCTCACACAAAAGTGCATTTGACCCGCTAAATATTGACCGATCTTTATCAAAAAAAGCATGCTTATTCTTTGGCCCGATCCCCTTCTCTATGTAAAAATTCGCAATGTTTGGGTCATAATTGCGGCCTCTAGTGCGACCAGAAAAACCGATAAAAATTAAGTATTTGGTACATTTCATCCCCTAAATATTAACCGATCTTTAGCAAAAACAATAGGGGTCTTCATGGGGCCGAACGTATACTACATGCAATATTGCGTGAAGATTGATCCATAACTGTAGCCTGTATCGTGTTTACAAATTATAATGGACAGACGGACGGACGGACACACATGTCTAGATCGACTCAGCTAGTCGACTCAACTAGTCGGTATACTTAAAGGTGGATCTAGGACCAATATTTCGCTGCGTTACAAACTCGTGGGACTGCACAAAGCTATATTACCCTGACAATATAGTTGTTTAGGGTATAAAAATCCACCACTAAAAACTTGAACAATTAATTTCAGAAAGTCCATGTCTATATTTTACACTTGAACAATTAATTTAAAAAAAATCCTTGAAAAAAGTAATTAAAAAACACTCGCTATAATAAACCTTGGAAAATATTTAAAAGAAAAATCCCCACCGAACTAATAACACTGGGAATTTTATTTTTTAGGATCATAAAAACACAATATATATAAAATAAATAATTGTGTGTAAATTTAGAAATTAGACGCTTTATCCTTTCAAACGCTTTTTGTTTCACTTTAATCTGACCATTATTACCAGAGATACAACCATTTAAGGAATCAACCCAACAGCACTGCACTTCAATAATGTTCATGCATGCTCAATCAATGGAGCAAGCAAGGGAAATATCCTCCCCCACCACACACTTCAAGTAACACACACACTACATGCTAAAACACACAACAAGAGTATTTGCTATGAACATCTATTCTCCCATTGCCACCCACTCTGTGGAGTCTAACAATATCACAGTAAGATACCAAAGAACGAAACACTGAGACGAACACTTCTTTGCTCCCTCTGCTCAGTTACATTCTCCCATAATGGGAACAGTTAACATCAATGGGCGCTAACAGGAACAAAACTCGTTTCAACGATAGAGGGGTCTACGATCCCGAGTCTTACTCGACCAACGTTTGTCACAGCAGCCCATTGTGTGAAAGCAATAGGGCTGCTACAACAACAACAACAAACTATGTTTGACGCCTTTTTTTCGTGGGAGTCCTAAGAATAATCATGGTTCTTACCTTCTAATCATGTTCACTTTGTATTAAGGGTTCCTCTTCTCTATCAAAAGAAAAAACACACACACAAGGACGTTAAATTTAGAAACTAGACAAGTTATCCTTTCGAATGTTTTTTTTTTATTCCACACCAATCCGATCATTATTACCAGAGATACAGCCATCTAAAGAATCAACCCAATAGACATGCCACTGCAACGCAATAATGTTTATGCATGCACAATTAATGGAGCAAGCAAATGAGAGATTCTCCCCCCACCACCCACTTGAACAACAACAATATAATACGAAAGCATACAACAACAACATTATTTGCTATGTACATCTCTCCATCCATTGCCACCCACTCTCTGTGGAGCATAAGAATATCACAATAACAAACCAGAAAACGAAACACTGAGAAGAGTACAATTATGCTCTCCTCTACTCAGTTAACATCAATGGATACTAACAACAACAAACGATGTTGGGTACTTTTTCATTGGAGTCACAATAAATAGTCGTCTTACCTTTTTATGCATGTCCAGACGAGCCCTTGTGTTTTCTAACAAAACAAAACACATACGTGAACGGTAAAATAAAAAATAATAATATAACACACACTGACGTTAAATAAAAAAAACATAACAAAAATTATTCGCGGATGTCGTAAACGAAGATAACGAAATAAACTAATAAATTTTCTAATGGGAAATATAAACCACCTGCCACCACATTTGCTGTTATTCTAATAAGAAAGCTAAATCGCACTTTAAGACATTTATTGAGAGCATAGCTATTTAATTTTAAATATAGAAATGCACTCGCGAAAATAAAAAACAAGGTTTAGAATAAGCTTTTATGTTTTCAAAAATTATTTGCAATACGATCGAATTGAAAAAATATTACACGCAACCGCACGGCCCGAAATTTAAAGAAGAACTGAATTGAGTAATGGCCGAGGACATTGAATGGAGCCGAAAATGGGAGATCTTAACGTCATTAAGAAGAGGGAAAACAAAAACAATACATATGGAGAATCACGCCACATAACGGTGGGAGTTAGACAAAAGTAGTCTGTTGCAATATTGGAATTCTAATTAGAAATCCCAAACTGTTGCCGTTTAGAGTGATGTCAATTTAGCGATTTTTATCGTAATGTATTTTGGAATTTGTAAATAATAGACACAGCAAATAACTAAAAAAATATATTTTTAAAATATTTTAAAATAATTATTTAAAAAAAAATCCAAGCTAAAAACCTTTACAGAAAATTAATTTAAAAAAAAACCGCCTCTAAAAACCTTAACAAAATTAATTTTAAAAAATTCCCGACTATAGTCGGTTAAAGCTTGTAAACATTATTTTCAAAAAATCCACGACTATGTTTTAGCTTCGACAATTAATTTAAAAAAATGCATGGAAAAAATAATTTAAAAAATAAGCACTATAATAAATTGAAAAATATTTTTAAAAAATCCACACCTGAACTCATAACCATGAGAATTTTAGGCTTAACTCTAGTTTATTTTACAACAATTGCACTTGTTTCTTTTATTGTTTTTACAATAACAAAAGAAATTTAAACAATACCGAATGTTGTTAAAAGATACAGAATAGTCCTACTGAACTCATAACCTTGAGAATTTTAGGCTTAACTCTAGTTTAGTAAAAAAGATCAGATTTTTCTGAAATTTTTTCCAGAGGTAGATATTTTTACCCTAATTATGGGGATACGTGTTTTTCTTGGGGGACGTACTCGGTTAATATAAAATGGGTTTCATTTTAAAGGTTATAAAAATACCGTTTTGGAGATATAGTCAAAAAACTGGGTCTTGGTCCCCGATTTTTTTTTTTTTTTTTTTTTGAAAAGCCGCCCTAAAAGTCGAACATGGGTCCATTATAGACCCTAGGGCCCATATCTTTTGATCCGCAACAGATACAGCCACATATCGCACCATTTTGGAAAGGGCAAATTGTGGTCTATCATTTAAGTCAGCATAAGAGACTCTAATGGGACCATTGGACTCTATTGAACCCAAGTTCGGCTTTTAGGGGGGTTTTCAAAAAAATCGGGGACCAAGATCCAGTTTTTTTGACTATATCTCCAAAATGGATTGAGATAATTTCCATATCATATTACCACTCAATGGAAAGGTATTTTTATAACCTTTAAAATGATACCCACTTTTTTATATTAACCGGATCCGTAGAACTGGATATAACCGGGTACCAGTAACCGAACTTCCGAGTCAAATAACCGGGTAACCGGGTACGTCCCCCAAGAAAAAAGTGATCCCCATAATTAGGGTAAAAATACCTACCTCTGAAAAACATTTCAGAAAAATCAGATCGTTTTTACTAAACTAGAGTTTTTTCCAGAACTAATAATCTAGATTTAGAAACTTTAACCTATCATATACTTTTGGTTTCACTTCAATCCGATCACTATCACCAAAGTTAAAGCCAGTTGAAGAATCAACCCAACAGCACAGCAGTGCACTTCAATAATATTCATGCATGCATAATCAATGGAGCAAGCTAACGAAAGAGCCTACCCCACCACCCAATTGAACTAACACACACTACATGCAAAAGCACACAACGACAACAACAACAACAGTCTTTGCTATGAACATCTATCCTCCCATTGCCACCCACTCTGTGAAGTCAAACAATATCATAGAAAGCGACGACAGAACGAACCACTGAGACGAACACTTGTTTGCTCTCCTCTACTCAGTTACATTCTCCCATAATGAGAACAGTCAACATCAATGGGCAATAACAACAACACAAGCCGTTTCAAAGACAGAGGGGGCTACGATCCCGAGTCTTACTCGGCCAACGTTTGTCACAGCAGCCCATTGTGTGAAAGCAATAGGGCTGCTGCAACAACAACAAACGATATTTGGCGCATTTTTTTCTTCGTGGGAGTCTCAAAGAATAATCATGTTTCTTACCTTTTAATCATGTCCACTTTGTACTAAAGGGCTTGTCTTCTCTGGCAGAAGTAAAACACACATGCACGGACGTTAAGTGCAAAACTAATGATTCTTCTAGAAAATACAAAGGCGGAAATATAAAATCCCGAACGAATATCGACACACAATTTTGCATTGAATATTTAACGCATGCTTTTTTGGACAAGGAAACAAAAAGTAAAACAGTAGAAAGTAAAAATCTGAACAACTACAAAAACACGGTCATGACAAAAGAAACACACGATTTATTTCCTTTATAAATAAATAACCCGTTGTTTATTAATTTACAATATTGTTTATAGGATAACGAATTTGTACCGGCCAAACCGAACTAATAACCTGGGAATTTTATTGTTAGTAATCCTTAAAAAATGTGTATAATAGAAATAATTAATGTTGGGATTTAGAAACTAAACAATTTATCCTTCCAAACGATTTTTGTTCCATTTCAATCCGATCATTATTACCAAAGTTACAGCCAGTTGAAGAATCAACCCAACAGCACTGCACTTCAATAATGTTCATGCATGCACAATCAATGGAGCAAGCAAACGAAAGAGCCTACCACACCACCCAATTGAACTAACACACACTACATGCAAAAGCATACAACGAAAACAACAACAACAGTATTTGCTATGAACATCTATCCTCCCATTGCCACCCACTCTGTGAAGTCAAACAATATCATAGAAAGCCACGACAAAACGAAACACTGAGACGAACACTTCTTTGCTCTCCTCTACTCAGGTACATTCTTCCATAATGAGAACAGTTAACATCAATAGGCAATAACAACAACACGAGTCGTTTCAACGACAGAGAGGGCTACGATCCCAAAGTCTTGCTCGGCCAACGTTTGTCACAGCCGACCGTTGTGAAAAAGCAAAAGGCTGCAATAACAACAACAAACGGTATTTGGCGCCTGTTTTTTTTTTTTTTTTTTGTGGGAGTCTCAAAGAATAATCATGTTTCTTACCTTTTTATGCATGTCCACTTTGTACTAAAGGGCTTGTCTTCTCTGACAAAAGAAAAACACACACACGCACGGACGATAAATGCAAAACTAATGATTCTTCTAGAAAATGCAAAGGCGAAAATATAAAATTCCGAACGAATATCGACACACAATTTTGCATTGAACATTTAACGCACGATTTGGACAAGGAAACAATAAGTGTAACAGTAGAAAGTAAAAAATCTGAACAACTACAAAAACACGGTTATGACAAAAGAAACACACGATTTATTTCCTTTATAAATGCGAAACTCTTTGTTTATTAATTTACAATAATTTTCTTTTTAATTAAATACACTCGCGATAGGATAACGAATTTGTATCGGCACATTTATTATTGTTTTTTCAATTTTTCCAATTTTTTTTATCATAAATAATATTCCAATTCGATCGATTTCTTATTACAATGACATTCCCGCAACCGCACTTCACGACATTTAAAGAAGAACTAAAGTCAAGAAATTACCGAGAACAATGACGGGAGCAAACGAATGGAGAGTTTCCCCACTTTATCTAGGAAGAGAGACAATTGGCAAACGCCATTGGCATTACGCACTTACACACGGAGTTGGAGTTGTTGGTGCGTGAAGATGTCATGAAATGCAAAATTCAAATTCCAATTAGAACTCCAAAAATTAAGGTATTGCAATTTCCTACAGAGCGTAGCAACAGTAATGCCAATTTTGCGATTTTATTGAGGTTTTGACGTTTTTGTGTTCAATGAAAATATTAAATTTATAGGGTGGATTAAATCAAAGGCTAAATTATTTCAAAATTGAATTATCGAACTACCAATATAGGAGAGGATTTGATAAAATATTCTGGGGTAAAACATAGGCGTACATTTCTATACCCTCCACCATAGTATGAAGGGTATATTAATTTTCTCATTTCGTTTGTAACTCATCGAAATAATCATTTCTGATCCTATAAAGTATATATTTTCTTGATCCGGGTAAAATTCTAAGACGATCTTGTCATGTCCGTCCGTCTGTTATAATCACGCTATCTTCTGAAGGAATTGAGTTAGGGTGCTGAAATTTTGTACAGGGTTGTCTTTTGTCTGCAGACAGTTCGAAGATGGGATATATCGGTCCACGTTTAGGCATAGCTCCCATCAGGGACGTACGAAGAAAATGAATTTTATTCAAAGTAAATTTATGTTTGCAACAGCGATTTTTTCATTTTGTACTACCGTCACTCCTTTCTAGGTGTAGTCCCCATAGTCCCCCTTTTTACGGGTAGTCCCTATATAACCCCATTTTTTATATTAAAATAGTTATCTGGTTCTAGCACTCTGTTGTAATCATTTTACCTACGAAAGATATCGAGATAAGAAAAACTAGAACGTAAGGTTCGATAATGAGCTATATGTGAACTATAGCCCGCAATTAAGCCTAGCCGCAGCCCCTGTGATGGATGTACCAAAAGGCCGACATTCCTCAAATTCGGTCTTGAACTACGTTTGGAAGAGATAATAAGATAGAATGAAATCAAAATTTTCTGAAATTTTTAAAGTTTTTATAGGAGTGGGGTTTTTAAATTATTTTTATTGAGGTTTTTATATGCGTGGATTTTTTTTTAAATAATTTTTTTTTTGGAATTTTTTATAGGCGTGTATTTTTTACACCCTACACAACTATGATGTCAGGGTATTATAGCTTTGTGCAGTCCCAAGAGTTTGTAACGTGGGTCCTAGACCCACCTTTAAGTTTACTGATCGTCATATCTGGACTAGCTGAGTCGATATAGACATGTGTGTCCGTCTGTCCATTATAATTTTTAAACACGATACAGGCCACAGTTATGGACCAATCTTCACGAAATTTTGGATGTAGGATGGGTTCTGGCCAATGAAGACCCCTATTGTTTTCGGTAAAGATCGGTTAATTTTTAGTTGATGAAATGGACCAAGTACTTAATTTTTGTCGGTTTTCTGGACGCTTCAGAGGCCGCAATTATGGCCCAAAAATCGCGAATATTCATATGGAGAAGGAGAACGGGCTAAAGAATAAGCATGCCTGTTTTGATTAAAATCGGTCAATATTTAGCGGGTCAAATGGAGCCTGACTTTTGTGTGAAAAATTACAAAAATTGTATTCTGGGGCGTATATACTTGCTCCTGAAGGACATATACCCGAGAAGTTGGTAGTATATCCAAGAGGAGTTGTTGACCTTCAAATTGATACCAATTATATGGCTGTATGTACTCTGATGTGGGAGTTATACGCAATTAGGTAAAGGTGACTATGTGCATAGTATTACTATTACTCAATTAGAGGAGGGAAATGTCGCTCTGATCGCTTTGAAGTTCCGATTATGATGTTCCATGAAGTTCCTATTATGGTCAAGGACGACGTCTATAGTTTTCTGTAAAGTTGAGATTTCATTCAGGTGTTGAAATGAACCGAAAACTTTGATTTTGTCAGATTTTCTAGTCGCTCTAGAGGCAATTATTGCAGAACATCACATATTTTACAAGGTGAAGGGGATCTGACCAAATACTTAAAGCGGCTGTTTAGATGATGATCGGTCAATATTTCGAGGGTAAAATCAGCCAAAACCTAAAGTGACCAATTTTTTTTTTTTATTGTATGGCGTAAAATTTGACTTCAAGAAAAAACATTTGGAAAATATGCCAGGCTTAGAAAGTGGAGTTGTTGATCCATAATCGGTAAAAAGGGAGCAAATATCACGAAATATTACCTAGGCTTAGAATATAAAACCGCAGAAAGTTTGTTTTTCGTGGCAGTTGTGTAGGGTATCATATGGTCGGCCCCGTCCGATCATACTGCTCCCCTCACTGTTTTTTAAGCCATGGTTATTTTTAAATTAATTTTTTTCTTGTTAAGATTTTTATAGGCGTGGATTTTTTTAAATTATTTTTTTTTGTTAAGATTTTTATAGGCGTGGATTTTTTTTAATTATTTTTTTTGTTAAGATTTGTATAGGCGTGGATTTTTTTAAATTAATTTCTTTTTAAGACTTTTAACGGCGTCGATTTTTTTAAATAATTTTTTTGTTAATTTTTTTTTGTTAAGATTTTTATAGGCGTGGATTTTTTTAAATTAATTTTTTTGTTAAGATTTTTATAGGCGTGGATTTTTTTAAATTAATTTTTTTTTGTTAAGATTTTTAAAGGCGGGGATTTTTTTAAATTAATTTTTTTTGTTAAGATTTTTATAGGCGTGGTTTTTTTTAAATTAATTTTTTTTGTTAAGATTTTTATAGGCGTGGATTTTTTTAAATTAATTTTTTTTGTTAAATTTTTTTGTTAAGATTTTTATAGGCGTAGATTTTTTTAAATAATTTTTTATTAATTTTTTAAATTTTAATTTTTAATTTTTTTTAATTTTAATTTTTAATTTTTTTGTTAAGATTTTTATAGGCGTCGATTTTTTTAAATTAATTTTTTTGTTAAGATTTTACACGCGTGGATTTTTTAAAATTAATGTTTCAAATTTAAATTTTTTTTAAATTAATTTTTTTGTTAAGATTTTTATAGGCGTGGATTTTATAAAATTAATGTTTCAAATTTAAATTTTTTTAATTAATTTTTTTGTTAAAATTTATATATGCGTGGATTTTTTTAAATTAATTTTTTTGTTAAGATTTTTATAGGCGTGGATTTTTTTAAATTAATTTTTTTTGTTAAGATTTTTATAGGCGTCGATTTTTTTAATTTTTTTTTTTTGTTAAGATTTTTATACGGGTGGATTTTTTTAAATTAATTTTTTTGTTAAGATTTTTATGGGCGTGGATTTTTTAAAATTAATATTTTTTTAAATTTTTATAGGCGTGGATTTTTTTAAATCATTTTTTTGTTAAGATTTTTATAGGCGTGGATTTTTTAAAATTAATTTTTTTTGTTAAGATTTTTATAGGCGTGAATTTTTTTAAATTAATTTTTTTTGTTAAGATTTTTATAGGCGTGGATTTTTTTTAATTCATTTTTTGTCAAGATTTTTATAGGCGTGGATTTTTTTAAATTAAATTTTTTTGTTAAGATTTTTTTGGCGTGGATTTTTTTAAATCAATTTTTTTGTTAAGATTTTTTTTGTAAAGATTTTTATAGGCGTGGATTTTTTTTTTTAAATTAGTGTTTCAAATTTAAATATTTCTATTTTCTTTTTCAATTATTTTGTGCCGTTACTATTTGTGTATTCCAAAAAAAAACATTACTTAAAAATCGCTTAATTGGCATCACTGCAATATGCAAAAATTTGGGAGTTATAATTCTAATATGGCAACAGGTTGCACTTGCCAAACTCCCACCGTTATGTGGCGTGATTCTCCTTATGCATTGTTTTTGTTCTATTGATGGGGAGATCTCTCCATTTTGTGCTCCGTGCAGTGTTCTCGACCATTACTCAATTCAGTTCTCCTTTAAATGTCGGGTCGTGCGGTTGCGTGTATTATTCGTTCAATTCGATCGTATTTGAAAATAATTTCTGATAATTGAAAGGATATTCAAATCCGTGTTTTTTCGCGAGTGCATTTCTATATTTAAAATTAAATAATTATGTTGTCAATAAATGTCGCAGAATATATCAGCAAATGTGTTGGCATGGGGTTTATATTTCCCATTAGAAAAAATCATTAGTTTTTTATTCGTTAATTGCATTTATTTGTTATTTTTTAACGTCAGTGTGTGTGTTTTTTTGCGCCGTTTTCCTTTTTTTAAAGTGAAGATGTATAACAAAATAATATTTTTTTATAAAATGTCCGTGTGTGTGATTGTTTTTCGTTTTGTTACAACAGATGAGCCCTTCATACAAAAGTGGACATGCATAAAAAGGTAAGAACAAGAATATTTCTTTGCGACTCATAAGAAAAAAGACACCAAACATCGTTTGTTGTTGTTGCTGCAGCCCTATTGCTTTCACACAATGGGCTGCTGTGTCCAACGTTGGCCGAGTAAGACTCGGCATCGGAAACCCCTCGTCGTTGAAACGATTTTTGTTGTTGTTAGTGTCCATTGATGTTAACTGTTCTCATTATGGGAGAATATACATAATTGAGTAGGTGAAAGTGCAATTGCACCTCTCTCAGTGTTTCGTTCTCTCGTCTCTTGCTGTGATATTGTTATGCTCCACAGAGTGGGTGGAAATGGGAGGAAGGATGTTCATAGCAAATACTGTTGTTGTTGCTGTATGCTTTTGTAGTACGGCAGTGTGGTTGCTCATGTGGGAGATGGGGGTGGTGGATCTCTCTTTGCTGTCCCCCATTGATTGTGCATGCATGATCATTATTTAATGGCTGTGCTGTTGGGTTGAATCTTCAAATGGCTGTAACTTTGGTAATAATTGTCGTATTTATGTGAAATAAAAAGCATTTGAAAGGATAAAGGGTGTAGTTTTTAACTTCAAAAAATAAAATAGATTTAATTTTTCAAAGTATACCCGTAGGCGTAGATTTTTATACCCCACACAACTATGTTGTCAGGCTATTATAGCTTTGTGCAGCCCTAAGAGTTTGTAACGCCGCGAAATATTGATCCTAGACCCACCTTTAAGTAACCCGATCGAGATATCTCGACTAGCTGAGTCGATCTAGACATGTGTGTCCGTCCGTCCGTCTGCCCATCATAATTTGTAAACACGATACAGGCCACAGTTATGGACTAATCTTCTAGCATGTAGAATAGGTTCTGGCCACTGAAGACGTCTATTGTTTTTGGTAAAGATCACTTAATATTTAGGGGATGAAATAGACAAAATACTTAATTTTTGTCGGTTTTTCTGGTCGCTCCAGATGCTGCAATTATAGCCCGAACATCGCGAAATTTTACATGGAGAAGGGGATCGGGCTAAAGATCGAAGCAAAGCATGCCTGTTTTGATAAAGATCGGTCAATATTTTGCGGGCCAAATAGACCCAGATTTTTGTGTGAAAAATTACAAAATTTGTATTATATAGCGTATATATTTTCTCCTGAAGGACATAGACCCGAAAAGTTGATACTATATCAAGAGGAGAGGTTGGCCTTTTAATTGATACCAATTATATTGTCGTATGTACTCGGATGTGGGAGTTACATTAATCAGATATTATTTAGTAACCTGTTACCCCACTAGAGGGCGGAAATATAGAGCTAATCGCTTTGAAATGTTCCTTGAGGATCCAGGTGTGGTCAATGGCAACGCTTATATTTTTCGGTGATGATCAAATAATAATTTTGGGATGAAGTGGACCGAAAACTTATTTTTTTGTGTTTTTTGAGTCGATTTATAGGCCACAATTATAAGCCGAACATCACAACGCAACCCACCGTGAAGGGAATCTGGACAAGTGATTAGAAGGACTGTACTGAATATTAGTAATATTTTTTGTCTTCTAGTCGGTCAAGAGGGTGCAAATATCGCGAAATATTGCCCAAGCTCAGAATGTAGATCCATACAAAGTTAGATTTTCGCGCAAGATGTGTAGGGTATCATATGGTCGGCCCCGTCCGACTATACTGCTCGGCTCACTGGTTTAAATTAAATTTCTCAAGGTATACCAATAGGCGTGGATTTCTATACCCTTCACCATACTGTGGTTCAGGGCATTATGTCTTTGTGCATATGTTTGTAACAGGCAAAGGGAAACGAGATAGACCCATATATCCTTTTGAGAATATGCATAGAATCACTTTCTAAGTCGATTGATGCATGTACGTCCGTCTGTCCATATTAAATTGTAAACAATGTATAGGTCGCATGAATGATCCAAATTGAATGATGAATTTGACATAGGTCAATTATTTGGGCCAAGGACGAACCCTATTGAAATTGGGAAAAATCGGTTCAAATTTAGATATAGCTCCCATATATATTTTGGTGTACCAAAGTCCCTATATATCATTCGATTTGTACGAAATTTGGCACAGCGTACTGAATTAGGTCTAGAACGATGTGTGTTAAGTTTCCTGAAAATCGGTCCAAATTCAGATATAGCTCCCATATATATTTTCGTCCGATTTAATGTAAATGGTCCCTATATATGATTCGATTTGCACGAAATTTGGCACAGCGTACTGAATTAGGTCTAGAATGACGTGTGTTAAGTTTCCTGAAAATCGGTCCAGATTTAGATATAGCTCCCATATATATTTTCGTCCGATTTAATGTAAATGGTCCCTATATATCTTTCGATTTGCACGAAATTTGGCACAGCGTACTGAATTAGGTCTAGAATGATGTGTGTTAAGTTTCGTGAAAATCGGTTCAGATTTAGATATAGCTCCCATATATATTTTCGTCCGATTTAATGTAAATGGTCCCTATATATTACTCGATTTGCACGAAATTTGGCACAGTGTATTGAATTAGGTCTAGAATGATGTGTGTTAAGTTTCGAGAAAATCGGTCCAAATTCAGATATAGCTCCCATATATATTTTCGTCCGATTTTATGTAAATGGTCCCTACATATCACTCGATTTGCACGAAATTTGGCATAGCGTAATGAATTAAGTCTAGAATGATGTGTGTTAAGTTTCCTGAAAATCGGTCCAAATTCAGATATAGCTCCCATATATATTTTCGTCCGATTTAATGTAAATAGTGTACCAAAGTCCCTATATATCATTCGATTTGCACGAAATTTGGCACAGCGTAATGAATTAAGTCTAGAATGATGTGTGTTATGTTTCGTGAAAATCGGTTCAGATTTAGTTATAGCTCCCATATAAATTTTCGTCCTATTTAAGGTAAATGGTGTACCAAAGTCCCTATATATCATTCGATTTGCACGAAATTTGGCACAGCGTAATGAATTAAGTCTAGAATGATGTATTTTTTGAGAAAATCGGTCCAGATTTAGATATAGCCCCCATATACAGTTTCTCCCGATTTTAGGTAATTAGTCCACTAAAATCCCTATATATCATTCCATTTGCACGAAATTTGGCACAGCGTACTGAATTAGGTCTAGAATAATGTATGTTAAGCTTCCTAAAAATCGGCCCAGATTTAGATATAGCTCCCATATATATGTATTTTCGTTCGAGTTAATGTAAATATTTGGCACAGATAATTGGCACAGCGTACTGAATTAGGTCTAGAATGATGTGTGTTTAGTTTCCTGAAAATCGGCCCAGATTCAGATATAGCTCCCATATATATTTTCGTCCGATTTAATGTAAATGGTCCTTTATATCATTCGATTTGCACGAAATTTGGCACAGCGTACTGAATTAGTTCTAGAATGATGTGTGTTAGGTTTCCTGAAAATCGGTCCAAATTCAGATATAGCTCCCATATATATTTTCGTCCGATTTAATGTAAATGGTCTCTATATATCATTCGATGTGCACGAAATTTGGTATAGCGTAATGAGTTAAGTCTAGAATGATGTGTGTTAAGTTTCGTGAAAATCGGTCTATATTTAGATATAGCTCCCATATATATTTTCGTCCGATTTAATGCAAATGGTCCCTACATATCATTCGATTTGCACGAAATTTGGCACAGCGTACTGAATTAGGTCTAGAATGATGTGTGTTAATTTTACTGAAAATCTGTCCAAATTCAGATATAGCTCCCATATATATTTTCGTCCGATTTAATGTAAATGGTCCCTATATATCATTCGATTTGCACGAAATTTGGCATATCGTAATGAATTAAGTCTAGAATGATGTGTGTTAAGTTTTGGAGGAAATCGGTCCAGATTTAGATATAGCTCCCATATATATTTTCGTCCGATTTAATGTAAAATTATTTTTCAAGGACATAGCAAACATTTTCCCTATTTCTATATATCGCCCCTCTCCCCCATGCAGCTTCAATAAAACATATGAGTGCCTTAGAAAGTGAATGTAATAAAAATGAACTTACACACTCAAGCAACAACAACAACAACTACCCAAACATTTAGATTATGAAGGAGGCCTAGAAGTTCTGCAAAAAAAAAGAAAAACTTGAACACTTTATAAAAAACAAAATGTTAAGATGGAAATTTACTATCTAACTCATAAATGAATGTTTGGAGGATGGGGGCCGGTTGCCTATGTTTTCCCCTTGACTGCTGCCAAACGTGCGGATGAGTAGGTTTGAGGCGCCATCTGTTGTTACAGCTTGTCTGACAACCGTCGAATGTTATTGCCCGACCGTTTGTTGCTGCTTGCTGCCTAGGCCAAGGATAATGATAAGTGGTTCGAATGTTAATATTGAGGTGGTGGAGGGTGGCTTACGATTCTCTATTTTTGTAGGTATTGGGGTTGGATTTCAAAAACTAGATTTTTGGTGTTGAATACTTCAGGGGTCCAAAGGAAAAAGGTGATGGTGGAGGGTGTGTTGGTATTCTCTACTTTTGTAGGTATCGGGGGTCGGGTTTCAAAAAGTAGATTTTTGGTGTTAAATACTTCAGCGGTCCAAAGCAAAATCACACCCTCCACCACCACCATATTAATAGTCGAATCAAGTTCAAATAGAAAAATTCCGGAGGGAGATTAGAGACCTATTTTTGCATGTAGATCCATAGCTCAAAGTAGCAAAATCCCGTAAAATTTGTTTTGCAGATTTTTGAACTTTAAAAAATTCCGAAAATTAAATTTTTCGTATAAGAAAAATAATCCTGCCATACATTTTTTATATAACCTTATCTTTCCCACTTTTTTGACTTGACTTGACAACTTTCAAAAAGTTACCGTTTCAAGGTCTGGCTCTTTAGTGTGAGATGGCATGCTGTAGCTTCTTAAGAACAAGAAGGAAAAATTCACAACAACAGAAACAACAACAACTTCTGCTAAACCTTCAAATATGTTTTAGCTTGACATTTGCGCCATAAGCTCTTTACAACGACGACGACGATGGGGCAGGACGACAAAAAAGCAAACTTTGTCTAAATGTTGTCTCATTAAAAAAATGTTCTCATAATTTCCCTCAAATAGAAGAAAATTATATTTCAATGTGGCCTCATTCCCCATTAATGTCGCTGCTGGGGCCTCTGCTTCTGCTGCTGTTCATGTTTTAATGTGTCACATTTAAGTAGGCCCTTAAAAGCATTTGGAGGCTTAATTCCTTGATTATTGTTGCCATTGTCTTTTATTTTATAATTTAATAAATGTGTGTGTGCGCGCTGCCTTAACATATGCAACATTTTATTAATATCTACAAAGGCCTAAACGTATGCTACACGGAATTTGCAAGTTCATAATTTTTAATGGCGATCAAATGGGAGGATGTGTGTATGGTTTTTTTTTTAAGAAATAGCAATAAGCAATATTTTTTTAAGGGTTATCATAGGTGCGGATAATTTTTCACGGCCTATTTTTAGGCGTGGATATTTAAAATTAAATTTTCAAGGCCAATTTATGGGTGTGGATAAAATTTTCAAGGCGGTGAAGAAGATACCCCAGAACCAATAAGAGATAACGGTATAGAGTGTATACCACCTAGCCAAGGTGAGGTCATAAAGGCATTTATTCGACTCAAGAACAATAAAGCAGCAGGAGCCGATGGTTTACCAGCCGAACTATTCAAGACTGGTGGTCAGATGCTGGTAAGAAGCATGCACCACCTGATTAGTACAATGATTGGAACCTCAGCATACTGTGTTCCGTGCACAAAAAGGAGACAAGACGATATGTGCCAACTATAGAGGAAAGGAAGTCTCCATCCCATCCAATGATTGGAACCTCAGCATCCTTTGAGAAGGAGACAAGACGATATGTGCCAACTATAGAGGAATAAGTCTCCTTCCCATCCCATATAAAGTGCTATCCAGCGTACTGTGTGAACGACTGAAGCCAATGGTCAATGACATTATTGAACCATACCAATGCGGCTTCAGACCTGGCAAATCCAGCATTGACCAAATTTTCACTCTGCGCCAAATCCTGGCGAAGACCCACGAAAAACACATCGACACATATTCGTCGACTACAAAGCCGCATTCGATAGCCCTATCCGTTCGGAGGTGTTTAAAGCCATGTCTACGTTCGGCATTCCCGCAAAATTAATACGACTATGCATGATAACTTTAAGTGGGACAATATCAGCAGTTAAAGTCGGAAAGGACATATCGGTGCCCTTCAATACCGAACGAGGATTTAGACAAGGTGACAGTTTGTCATGTGATCTATTTAACATCCTGCTGGAAAAGGTCATACGAGATGCAAAGGTGAACAGAAATGGCACCCTGTACAACGAACAACTCATGTTACTCGCCTATGCCGATGATTTCGATATAATGCGTCGAACATTGCTAGCGGTAACGGCCACCTTTTAACAAATTGAGATTGAGATTCGATAGCCCTATCCGTTCAGAGGTGTTACGGCTATGCAGGATAACTTTAAGTGGCACAAGATCAGTAGTTAAAGTCGGAAAGGACCTCTCGGAAGGACCTCTGGGTCGAACATTGCGAGTGGTAACAGCCACCTTTGAACAAATTGAGAAGGAGGCTGCCAAAGTGGGTCTGGCAGTAAACGGCGAGAAGACCAAGCTGGTGGTATCAAGGCGCACGACGTCCAGCAGACTCGGACCAACTGTGGAACTTGAGAACTACAGCTTCAAGGCAGTTAAGGATTTTATATACCTTGGTACCGCCATAAATAAAACGAATGACATCAGTTTTGAAATTCGGAGAAGGATTGTGATGGCCAACAGATGCTACTATGGTCTAAGTAAGCAGTTTATAAACAAGGCCACCTCCCGCCAGGCCAAACTCACACTCACACAAGACGCTAATACTACCCGTGCTGTTATATGGATCTGAAGCATGGGTACTTGCGCAAGCAGATGAGGCAGCTCTTGAAGTGTATGAGAGAAAAATTCTCCAAAAGATCTATGGGCCGATCTGCATTGACCGCGAATATCGGCGTCGAATGAACCACGAGTTGTACCAGCTATTCTCGGATATCTACATTGTTAGACATATTGAGCTGCAGTGACTACGTTGGGTAGGTCATGTTGTGCGAATGAATGAGAATGCCCCAGCCCAAAAGGCATATAAGATATATAAGCGAGCCTACTGATGCTTCCCGTAGAAGGGGAAGGCCACGAATTAAAGGGAAAGACCAAATAGAAAACAACATCTTTTTAAGCTCGGTTTATGGAACAACCGTTCTGTAACAAGCCAGCTAAGTAATGCATTTATAGGCGTGGTTTTTTTAAAATCCTCAAAAAAATAATTTTATAAATCCACGCCTTGTGTAGGTCCTTGAAAAACTAATTTTATAAATCCATGCCTTGTATAGGTCCTTGAAAAAGTAATTTTATAAATCCACGCCTTGTGTAGGTCCTTGAAAAACTAATTTTAAAAATCCACACCTTATTGTGGTCCTTGGAAAAATAATAATAACCAGTAAGGAAAGTAGTAAAGTCGGACTGGGCCGACTATATGACACCCTTCACCACTCTGGGTATATTATTCATAGTCTCCTAAAAGACATCGCCATTCAAAACAACATTGACATAAAATTGAACTTTTTACATTAAAACGGACGAAAATATATATGGGAGCTATATCTAAATCTGAACCGATTTTCACGAAACTTGGCAGACATCACTCTAGGCTCAATTCAGTACGTTATACCAATTTTCGTGCATATCGAAAGATATTAGGGACTTTAGCGCACCATTTACCTTAAATCGGACGAAAATATTTATGGGAACTATATCTAAATCTGAACCAATTTTCACGAAACTTAACACACATCATTCTCGACTTAATCTATTACGTTATGCCAAATTTCGTGCAAATCGATAGATATATAGGGACTTTGGTGCACAATTTACCTTAAATCGGTTGAAAATATATATGGGTGCTATATCTAAATCTGAACCGATTTTCACGAAACTTGGCAGACACCACTCTAGGCTCAACTCAGTACGTTATGCCAAATTTCGTGCAAATCGAAAGATATATAGGGACTTTGGTGCACCATTTACATTAAATCGGATTAAAATATATATGGGAGCTATATCTAAATCTGAACCGATTTTCACTTAACACACATCATTCTCGGACTAATTCAATACACTTTTCACGAAACTTCGAAGACATCATTCTAGACTTAATTCATTACGCTATGCCAAATTTCGTGCAAATCGAATAACATATAGGGACCATTTACATTAAATCGGACGAAAATATATATGGGAGCTATATCTAAACCTGGACCGATTTTCACGAAACTTTGCAGACATCATTCTAGGCTCAATTCAGTACGTTATGTCAATTTTCGTACAAATCGAAATATATTTAGGGACTTTGGTGCACCATTTACCTTAAATCGGTTGAAATAATATATGGGAGCTATATCTAAATATGAACCTATTTTCGCGAAACTTGGCAGATATAAATCTAGGCTCAATTCAGTACGTCATGCCAAATTTCGTGCAAATATAGGGACTTAGGTGCACCATTTACCTTAAATCGGTTGAAAATATATATGGGAGCTATATTTAAACCTGGACCGATTTTCACGAAACTTGGCAGACATCATTCTAGGCTCAATTCAGTACTTTATACCAATTTTCGTGCATATCGAAAGATATCTAGGGACTTTGGCGCACCATTTACCTTAAATCGGTTGAAAATATATATGGGAGCTATATCTAAATCTGAACCGATTTTTTCCCAATTTCAATAGGGTTCGTCCTTGGGCCAAATAAGTGACCTATGCCAAATTTCATTCAATTCGGATCATAAATGCGACCTGTACTTTGTTTACAATTTAACATGGACAGACGGACGTACGGTCGGACATGCATAAATCGACTCAGAAAGTGATTCTATGCATATTCTCAAAAGGAACCATGTGTCTTATCTCGTTTCCTTTTGTCTGTTACAAACATATGCACAAAGACATAATACCCTGTACCACAGTGTGGTGAAGGGTATAAAAATCTACGCCTGTGTAGGTCCTTGAAAAAATAGTTTTAGAAAATTCACGTCTATAGACAGGCAATGAAAAAAATAATTTAAAAAAATCTACGCCTATGTCTTAAAATACAATTTTTCCATTAATCATAATAATTTGGCCTTAGCAGAAACATTGTCCTTACCTTATGGGTAAGGAGGTTACTGGTAGTCTAATTAAACATTTGATTTATTTGAGTCCAGTGCTTAAGTGCTTACAAGGCTGTAATACAACTAATGTTAATTTAAAGTGGAAGTAATTTATTTAAGCCTTTACATAGTTGCTGTGAACACGAGTTCATAGCTTCCGTTCGGTAGATGGCTCTCCGTGGATGTAGCTATTAAAACTTAATTGTTTTTTAGCTAAGGACAACATTTCCGGTAAAAGGATACATTGTGGGCTATTAAAATCTTTAAATTTAAAATATTGAAAATTACAAAATTTCTATACCTTGAAAGAAAACACAACTCATTGAATTATTGATAGCATTTATTTATTTAAATGTAACAATTAAAATAACATCGAAGTTATTTCTTTAAAACAAGGCATAAAATACTATGAGCAATATAGGTTAACTTCGTACTTTTCAGGTTAGGTCTTGAAGTCAGTGAAATTTATTACTATTTTCATTTACTATTTCTTTGCATTTTATTTAAGAGTATTTGCTATTTGCTTAAAGCTATGCCTATTTGATGTCAAAACAATATGCGGATATCTTCGATATCTCCCATAATTATTATACATCTACCACTAGCCATTAGATACTAATTGAAATTGATATTTTTTATTTTTTACATTTCTTTAAGTCATTTACTAAATAATTATTTTGAAATATAAATTAAAGACGCACACACAACAATTGAATGTTTTTTTTTTTTTTTAATTCGTCTGCCTCCGAATTTACACCTTTTCCAATTCCACAAAACGATTACGTTTATATTGATCCTTATAGCCTTGCACGAAACGCAATCTACCCTCATATTGGGTATCCATTATCGTTTGGACCAATTGTGGATGATCACTGCCCAATTCCATCCACATTTTACCGCCAGGTTTCAAATACAAGCAACCGCAATCGAATACCAAACGAGCAATGCGCAAACCATCTGGACCACCATCCAGGGCGTTGAGGTTTTCATATCTGGAGAAAAGAAAATTAAATGAAATAAATGATTTGAATTTTTTTTAATAAATTTTTCAAAGGACCAGCCT
This sequence comes from Musca vetustissima, assembly GCF_032173495.1. NCBI lineage: Eukaryota > Metazoa > Arthropoda > Insecta > Diptera > Muscidae > Musca > Musca vetustissima. The sequence continues at coordinate 39,417 of NW_026888445.1, forward strand.
TTGGCGTTGATTTTTTTAAAATTAATTTTTAAGGTTTAGTCTTAGGCGAGGATTTTTATACCCTTCACCACAGTGCGGTACAGGGCATTATGTCTTTGTGCATATGTTTGTAACAGGCAAAAATAATCGAGATAAACCCATGGTTCCTTTTGAGAATCTGCCTAGGATCACTTTCTGAGTCGATTTATGCATGTCCGTCCGTCTGTCCATGTTAAATTGTAAAAAAACGTACAGGTCGCATTTATGATCCGAATTGGATGAAATTTGGCACATCTTATTTGTTTGGCCCAAGGACGAACCCAATTGAAATTGGGCAAAATCGGTTCCGATTTAGATATAACTCCCATATATATATTTTTCGTCCGATTAAGGGTAAATAGTGTACCAAAGTCCCTATATATCTTTTGATTTGCACGAAATTTGGCACAGCGTAATGAATAAGGTCTAGAATGATGTGTGTTAAGTTTCATGAAAATCGGTTTAGATTTAGATATAGCTCCCAAATATATCTTCGTCCGATTTTAGGTAATTGGTGCGCCAAAGACCCTACATACCTTTCGATTTGCACGAAATTTGGCATAGGGTAGTGAATTGCGTCTATTACAATGTGTGCTAAGTTTCATGAAAATCGGTTCAGATTTAGATATAGCTCCCATATATAATTTCACCCGATTTAAGGTAAATGGTGTACCAAAGTCCCTATATATCGTTAGATTTGCACGAAATGATGTGTGCAAAGATTCGTGAAAATCGGTTCAGATTTAGATATAGCTACCAAATATATCTTCGTCCGATTTAAGGTAAATGGTGTACCAAAGTCCCTATATATCTTTCGATTTGCACGAATTTTGATATAGGGTACTGAATTAAGTCTAGAATGATGTTTATAAGCTTCGTGAAAAGAGCCATAGTTAGGCCGAGTGCCACAACGTACTGAAGTAATATAAATTAGTCTCTGGCAAGTTTCCCTGAAAACGGTTCAGATATAGATATATAACAAAAATGCGACGTCTGTTAGGATACATATGTATAATATGCCCAAAGTGGTGAAGGGTATCATATAGATTTAGCCTTAGGCGTGGATTTTTTAAAATTAATTTTTCAATAGGGCCACAATAAGGCGTGGATTTTTTAAAATTAATTTTTCAATAGGGCCACAATAAGGCGTGGATTTTTTGAAATTAATTTTTCAATAGGGCCACAATAAGGCGTGGATTTTTTAAAATTAATTTTTCAATAGGGCCACAATAAGGCGTGGATTTTTTAAAATTAATTTTTCAATAGGGCCACAATAAGGCGTGGATTTTTTAAAATTAATTTTTCAATAGGGCCACAATAAGGCGTGGATTTTTTAAAATTAATTTTTCAATAGGGCCACAATAAGGCGTGGATTTTTTAAAATTAATTTTTCAATAGGGCCACAATAAGGCGTGGATTTTTTAAAATTAATTTTTCAATAGGGCCACAATAAGGCGTGGATTTTTTAAAATTAATTTTTCAATAGGGCCACAATAAGGCGTGGATTTTTTAAAATTTATTTTTCAATAGGGCCACAATAAGGCGTGGATTTTTTAAAATTAATTTTTCAATAGGGCCACAATAAGGCGTGGATTTTTTAAAATTAATTTTTCTACGACTGAGATAGACTTTCAAAATATATTTTTTAAAAATCTACGCCTGAGATAGACTTTCAAAATTTAGTTTTTAAAAATCTACGCCTGAGATAGACTTTCAAAATTTTGTTTTTAAAAATCTACGCCTGGGATAGACTCTCAAAAAATTATTATTTAAAAATCAACGCCTGTGATAGAGTTTCAAAATTGTTTTTTTAAAAAATCCGCGCCTGGGATGGACTTTGACAAATTCTTTTTTAAAAATCCACGCTTGGGATAGACTTGATGTTAGTAGGGACGGACGGATCTTAACAACATTTAGTATAACACACACACAAGCATCTACATAGGTTATGTTGTTACTTTTGGATATTGGATCTTACAATTTCACTTCCGGCTGGAGTAAAGCAAATTCTTCAGTCTTCACATAGGGCGGATTAGAAATGATAAGATCAAATTTCCGTCCATCCAGTTCCTTGGGCAGATAATCATTCTCCGCTGTTGTGTGATTATAGACTTTAAAGCGATCCTGCAAATTCAAACGTTTGGCATTTTCCCAAGCCAAGGCGGTTGCAGCTTTACTACGTTCCACAGCAGTACTCCGGACATTTGGCAGAGCATGCAAAATGGCCAATGACATGGCTCCTGAGCCGCAGCCAACTTCCAACATTTCCAACGGTTCCATTACATTTCGATAGACACTGATAACCTTGGATACAAATTCTTCAGTCTCGGGGCGGGGTATAAATACCGTGGGTGCTGTCTTCAGCGTAATGTCCATAAAGTCCCATTCTCCCACAATGTGTTGCAATGGCATACGGGCACATCTTGCCTCACAGAGGCGTTCAAATTCTTTCAATTGCTCCCTATTGAATTGGACATTGTGATAACTGGTCAAGGTGTTCTAAAGAGGGTGGGTGCATTATTACATAAATCTATCGATAATTAAATTAGCAGGTCCATACTTACGAATTTACGATTTAACACCTTGGCAACGATGCATTTCAAATTGAATTCAATATCACCCACTTCGCTTAATCGTAACTTTTCATCCCAACCTTGTAAGGCCTTGGTCACATCGATTTTTTCCTCGGAGTTATTTTGTGTGGTGGCCAAGGCTGCACTCGGTCTTATTGGCCTAGTGGCCGTCCTGGATATTTGCCTTAATTGTTGGAATATTAATTTGTACATTTTTATGGAATTTTAAGTGATAACTTCTAAGAAAAATTAGAAGTTTACTTCTGAATCTTCAGATATTACCAAAACAGCCAAGTCACAGGGATCAATAGATCGAGAATGGCCACAGTTGGCCAGAGAGCAAAAAATCGAACATGTGTTGGGCTTACAGATGTTTTCGATGAAAGGGTGATATAAGTCGACTATCGATACATCGAAGATATCGATTATCAATTGTTAATTTGAAATGGAGATTTTATACCCTCCACCATAGTATGGAGGGTATATTAATTTTGTCATTCCCTTTGTAACTCATCGAAATATTCATTTCCGATCCTATAAAGTATATATATTCTTGATCGGGGTGAAATTCTAAGACCATTTCCGTCTGTTGTAATCACGCTATCTTCTGAAGGAATTGAGATAGGGTGCTGAAATGTTTCATAGGTTTGTCTTTTGCCTGCAGGCAGGTCAAGTTCGAAGAAGGGATATATCGGTACACGTTTAGGCGTAGCTCCCATATAGCGGTACCCCACAATTTTCGGTATTATAGGTTTCTTGAGTGAGTTTTTCAACCGAATTCGCTGAAATTTGCTTCATGGGGTTCTTACTAGGTACCAAATCTCTCCACAAAAAATTATGAATATAGGTCCATTTTTTCTGGTAGCCCCCATATAAGGGTACCTCCTAATTTTCAGTACTTTTTTCGTTTTTGATCGTATTTTTCCACCGAATTGGCTGCAATTTAGTATATGGACTTCTTAATAGGTACCAAATCTCTCCACAAAAAAAATTATGGATATGGGACAATTTTTTTCGGATAGCCCCCATATAAGGGTACTCCATTTTTCGGTATTTTGGGGTTCTTGAGCGCGTTTTCCAAGCAATTACGCTGCAAGTTGATATTTTGGGGTAGTCCCCATATAACCCCTTTTTATACCCTTCACCACACTGTGGTTCAGGGTATTATGTCTTTGTGCATATGTTTGTAACAGGTAAAATGAAACAAGATAGACACATGGTTCCTTTTGAGAATATGCATAGAATCACTTTCTGAGTCGATTTATGCATGACCGTCCGTCTCTCCGTCTTAAATTCTCTCTCTCCGATGTTAAATTGCAAACAAAGTACAGGTCGCATTTATGATCCGAATTGGATAAAATTTGGCACAGCTCGTTTATTTGGCCCAAGGACGAACCCTGTTGAAATTGGTGAAAATCGGTTCAGATTTAGATATAGCTCCCATATATATTTTCGTCCGATATAGGCATTAATCTTTCAAATTGCACGAAATTTAGCATAGTGTACTGAATTAGGCCCACAATGGTGTGTGCTAAGTTTCGTGAATATCGGCTCAGATTTAAATATAGCTCCCATATATATTCGTCCGATTTAAGTTAAATGGGGCACCAAAGTCCCCATATATCTTTCGATTTGCACGAAATTTGGTATATCGTACTAAATTAAGTCTAGAATGATATGCGGTAAGTTCTGAGAAAATCGGCTCAGATTTAGATATAGCTCCCATATATATTTCGTCCGATTTAAGGTAAATGGGGCGCCAAAGTCCCCATATATCCTTCGATTTGCACGAAATTTGGTATGGCGTACTAAATTAGGTCTAGAATGATGCGCGGTAAGTTCTGAGAAAATGGGCGCAGATTTAGATATAGCTCCCATATATATTTCGTCCGATTTTAGGTAAATAGTGCATCAAAGTCCCTTTGTATCCTTCGATTTGCACGAAATTTGGCATAACGTACTGAATTAAGTATACAACGATGTGTGTTAAATTTCGTGAAAATCGGTTCAGATTTCGATTTAGCTCCCTTATATATTTTCTACCGATTTTATGTAAATGGTGCACCAAAGTCCCTTTGTATCCTTCGATTTACACGAAATTTGGTATGGCGTACTAAATTAAGTCTAGAATGATATCCGGTAAGTTCCGAGAAAATCGGCTCAGATTTAGATATAGCTCCCTTATATATTTCGTTCGATTTTAGGTAAATAGTGCACCAAAGTCCCTTTGTATCCTTCAATTTGCACGAAATTTGGCATAGGGTACTGAATTAAGTATAGAACGATGTGTGTTAAATTTCATGAAAATCGGTTCAGATTTCGATTTAGCTCCCGTATATATATTTTCGTCCGATTTTATGTAAATGGTGCACCAAAGTTCTTATATATCCTTCGATTTCAACGAAATTTCGCATATCGCATTGAACTGAGTCTAGAGTGATGTGTGCGATTTCGGAAAAATCGGTTCAAATTTCGATACAGCTCCCACATATACATATATATGTATATTCGTCCGATTTTACCTAAATGGTGCACCAAACTCCTAATATTTTTTGAAATTTTTACACAACGTATCAAATTGGTTCTAAGACTTTGCTCTGCTGGTAGTTTATGGTCTGGTCCCGTACTGCAAGAATCTACTAGATTTTATTATTTTCTTCGATATCATAAAGGAAAAAAGTGTTATCGGAGCAAAAAATAGTAGATTCTTGCAGTACGGGAACAGACTATTAGTTTCCTTCGAATTGGCAACGCAGTGACATAATTGTATGGTTGGCAATGTAGAGTTTACGTGTGTAGCCTATATCCAAACCTTTTAGAATGAATCGTGGCCGTTTTTACACCTTTGTAAATGATTGAGAATCGGTTTAATGCTGCACTTAAATTTATTTTTTTTTTGGATTTTTGAAGCCCCTTATTTGGACTTATTGCTTTGTTTTTGATATTTTTTTTTTGATTTTTGGAATTTTTAAAAATTCATTGCTTTAAGTTTTTTCATATATATTTTTTTAATGAGTCCTCCATCAACAATTTGTCACCGATATGGTACCAGTCTCCGAGTCACAACCATCACTACCACTGCCACTATTCACCGAGGGTGCAGCATTCCTTTCCCGAATACCCAACCAGGGCAGACGTCGTTCCAATTCCAACCGATATTTCGGATGACTGGCTGCATAAACCCAAGGATCCAAGCAGGACACTAATTTTGCACAACAGCATGGTATCATCGAAGCAAACGGAGTTATCATATAACGATAGTTAAAGGTACCCAACAGCGACACAGTGGCATAGGGGGTCCACGAGAAGACATACATCATATAGATGGTCATTGCGGCCTTGGCAATTCGTATCTCAACACTCATGGCATTTTGATTGGCCGACAGGGATTTAATGTTCATCTTCTTTGCCTGATCGGCCAGCATTTTTTCATGATCCCTTACATGGAGGAATAACTTGGTGTAATAGACGCAGATAATAATCATCGGAATGCAATAGGCCCACACAAACATTGACTGGACAAAATAACGTGTCTCATCATCCTGTGAGAGATAATCAAAAGAGCAGCTGGTCAGGAAACCCTCTGTGGGTAGAAGAGGAAATTTAAATCAAAAATAAATTATGGGGTAATGGGTGGACCCACCTGGTATATAATGTCCCCAAATGTGAAACAAGGGTAACACCGAAAATGGTGTGGTCCATAGCCAGGTCATTGCAATAATTATTATGATTTGTGGGAAATTTAAACGGCCATCTATGGGATTGGAGATGGTTCTGAAAAGAGAAAAATTATGTAAAAATTTCACACCTTGTGTAGACCTTGGAAAAAATTATTTAAAAAATCCACGCCTTGTGTAGACCTTGGAAAAAATTATTTAAAAAATCCACGCCTTGTGTAGACCTTGGAAAAAATTATTTAAAAAATCCACGCCTTGTGTAGACCTTGGAAAAAATTATTTAAAAAATCCACGCCTTGTGTAGACCTTGGAAAAAATTATTTAAAAAATCCACGCCTTGTGTAGACCTTGGAAAAAATTATTTAAAAAATCCACGCCTTGTGTAGACCTTGGAAAAAATTATTTAAAAAATCCACGCCTTGTGTAGACCTTGGAAAAAATTATTTAAAAAATCCACGCCTTGTGTAGACCTTGGAAAAAATTATTTAAAAAATCCACGCCTTGTGTAGACCTTGGAAAAAATTATTTAAAAAATCCACGCCTTGTGTAGACCTTGGAAAAAATTATTTAAAAAATCCACGCCTTGTGTAGACCTCGGAAAAAATTATTTAAAAAATCCACGCCTTGTGTAGACCTCGGAAAAAATTATTTAAAAAATCCACGCCTTGTGTAGACCTCGGAAAAAATTATTTAAAAAATCCACGCCTTGTGTAGACCTCGGAAAAAATTATTTAAAAAATCCACGCCTTGTGTAGACCTCGGAAAAAATTATTTAAAAAATCCACGCCTTGTGTAGACCTTGGAAAAAATTATTTAAAAAGTCCACGCCTAATATCGAAGTTGGAAAACATATATTTAAAAAATCACCCACTTACCTGTACCGATCATAGGCAATAAAGGCATTTGTCACTGCTGCTCCTTGGCCCGATATCCCACCAATCACGGCATAAATATCACAGCCTAATTCACCACCCCAAAAATAACCCAGCACCGCATTAATCATATAATGTGGCATATTCAGGGCCATTATCAAATCGAAAATTGCCAAATTGATAATCAACAAATTTGAGGGGGTGCGTAGATTTTTGGACCTACAAAAATTAATAAAATTATAATTTCTGTGAAATTTAGAAGCCCTCCAAAAACTTACGTTGAAAATATCCACAATACCAAACCATTGCCGAATAGGGAGCACAACAGCATAGCCACAAAGGCCATAAACAAGAAAGCCTGATAATATATCTGTGGGGCAGGGAATGAACGCCAATGTTCATGAATTAAATGTTGATATTCCATGGGGAAGTGCCAGCCCAAATTGGGAGGAGCGGCCACATTTGGCGATGGAAGGGATGAGCTGGAGAAAATTAAAATATTTTTTCAGGCGTTCCAAAATATCTTCGAGATGTTGGATTACCCATTCTGATAATTTGTATACGGTTCTGGTCCTATTGGAACAAATCTTTCCATTGAATCCATTTTTTTATTTTTTTAAGGACACAATTTCCTTCAGTTACTTTTCCCACATGTTTCTTTTCGTTTTGCGCTCAACACTTTTTATATCCCTCAGTATTTAAAATTCCGTTATAACCTGAACTAACATTAATGGCTATCCAACCTTTCCCTTTTATAGATGTTCGAGATGATGACCGGTCAGCCAAAAATGAATTCTTTTAATGCTTAAGAAAGCTGATTTTCTTCGTGGCATCGACGTAAAAGAAATTCCAATGGGGATTATCTACATTTTTGTGGAATGTGCAGAAGGTGAGTAGACCATTATTTCATTTTTTTCTTCAAACAATAGGGTGGCATGAATTAAAAAATAATAATAATACAGACCATGAATAAATATTTTTTTTGATTGATTGATTTATTGAGACTTATACTTTTTCAATTTATAATGTTTTAACAACAATAACTATAAGATATTTAACATCGATATCCTTGGATTCATACTTTTCCCGTATGTAGTGGAAACCTATATCCATATGTTTGGTTTTCTTCTGTACTGTTGGGTTTTTTCACCATAAAATGTGCCCCTTGTTTATCGCAGTAAATTTGAGTTGGATGTACAATATAGTCTTCAAAACCCATTCACATAATAATCCACGATGAAACACGACATCTTTCGTTCCTTGGCAAAGAGCAATGTACTCTGCTTCCATTGTACTCAACGCCACCACAGACTGTTTTCGAGATTCCCAAGCAATGGAACGCACCCGAGAAATATATTATGTGGCCTGAAAACGATTTCCGATCGTTTACCTCAGATCCCCAGTCGGCAGCTGTAAAGCATTCAAAATTGCTAAATTTATTTGAGTATGTTATCTTACTCTTCACATTTCCCTTAATATATCTCAGGATATGTTTCTCAAAAAAAAAAAAAAAAACTGCAACATAGTCAAGCGCCATAATTTTTACACTTTTTTTTAATTTTATTGAATGAAAGCAAAAATGTCGACAATAGCGTCAAATGCGTTTGAGAAAATACGTAGAAATGTATCGTGAATAATCATCAATAAACGTAATAAAGTATGGTGAACCGCCTAACGATGTTGTTCCCATCGGCCCGCAAACCTCAGTGTGTATTATTTCAAAAATATCACAACTTTATATACCTGCATAATTGTTTTTTTTTTTTTTTTTTGGAACTGCCAATATTTTGATAACTTTGGTTATTGAGATAAAATTTGATAGTATATGAGGAACAAACAAAACGTTGTGTAGTGTTATAGTTGACGCCTGTGTTTTGAGTGTGATATCACCAACACCTTCAGCGTAAATTGTCTCTCCCGATGCCAATATTATACTCTGTTTTGTTTCTCTTAACGTACCAAACAGCTCTTTTCTCCTACACATATGTGAAGTCGCGACGCTGTCCAAGACCCACAACTCTCTTAAGCTTGTCTCGCCTTTATATAAAGAACAAGCATAATCTTCGTCTCCTTTGTCATTTCTCATACACTGAGATCGTATGTGACCTCTTCTTCCGCAACGAAAACATTTTATGTTGTTGGTATACATTTTATAATTGCTGTTTTCATCCACATTAATCCCTCCACCTTTAAATCAATTACAGTTATTGCAATTCTTTTTGTTTGCTTTATCTGAATTCGCCGCAACAGCAGTCTCAGAACCACGCGATTTATTTTTTTCTCTCTTCTTTTAAGATTTTTGAAACTAAGTTGTCGTTGGCAATGTGTCTCGACATTCAATCGCTGGCAAACAACATAGAAGCAAAACACTTAAATGAATCCAATTTCCTTCAACTCATCAGCGGTGGAACAAAAATCATTAATTTGTGGACCAAACTTCTCACAGAACTTTACCTGAAACGAACCAGCTTCTTAAACAAGTGTACTTTCCTGGATGCCGTACATGCATTGTATATTGAACTTAAGGTATTCCATGCACTCTTGGCGGTATGTGATATTAGCTCGCTAGGTTTAACGACAGGAAGGCCCTTGCTACAATCACCTTTGTAGCAAGGGCCTTCCTGTCGTTACTCATCCATACGGACTTTTGCGGATCATGTCCAGGATACACCGTAATTGTATCCGTTTAACTTATCAATACTTGCCATTGATCTTTTTTCCTTAAGTTGTTTAACACCGGATAAAACAATAAAAACCCGAATAAATTCCAAATGAATTCAACCTGAACAACTTCTTTAACTTTGTATCCCTGGGCCCATAAAGTTATTTGGGGTTATTTGATAATTCCCTTTATGGGATATGCGTGAAACAAAGTAAAAGACAAGTTGTTTGAATTCAATAGTTTATTTAAGTATAGGTCTATACCTTACGACTTCTGACAAGAGAAGAAAAATGTTTAAACTGGAAAGAACAATCATGGCCAGTGTTGCCATTGATAAAAATGCTAGATTTTGTTTAAAAGGTGCTAGAAAGTGCTAAAAATTTTTAAAAAGTGCCAAATAAAAGTGCTAAACATTTAAAAGAGAAATTAATATAATGGGCTGTAATTTCATATTTTAGATTCTCATTAGGTAAAAATTTCCCTACCAAAGATTATCAGTGTGTGTCTATGTTTAGGGAATTTTGTTGAACGTCGGATGTTCGGACTCATTGTCTTGGTTCTTGTATATTTATGCAGACATTTTTCTACAAAGGTCTATGATGCGTCCTCTGAAGGTTTAAAACCTTTTTCCGCCAAAGTGGCTGTAATTTATAAATATGTTTGGCAAAATGTTTCGATGCAGGTCCATCTTTTAACAAAAACCCATTATAAAGTGGGACGCGGCCAATTTTGGCTACTCTGAAGTGGCTATAATCCGGCATTCCAGGTTCCTGTTAAAAAAACTCTTTCCAGAAAGTTTCCGATTTAAGTTCATGATTTTTACATCGCTTCCATACAAAGGCTATCTTCATTTGGTTTTTCATTTTACCAAATAAACAACCTACTAGCAGGAGATGCTAGAGTAACCAACTAAAGTACCCGGCCATTTTTTGAAAAATATCTAATACACTCCACATGGTGAAGGGTATAAAAAGTTCAGACCGGCCGAACTTTAATATTTTTTACATGCTTACAGATGTAATGACTTATTTTTGATATTAAAAAATCAAACATATAGCGTGAAACATAGGGGCATTGTTGTAATTATTGAATGTCCGTGTTATAGACTTCCACAACACAACATACATGCGTAGACTAATTGCGATGTGTTCACTTAGTGTAACCTACACACCACCTTGTAAATATTCTAAGCAGTAAGTTTTCTTGTTTAGTGTGTAAGTTGTGCATAGCCACTCTCAATAAAGCCGTCAGCCAGAACACAAGTCTCTTTCCTTTAATCCAATATCAACTGAGGAGATTAAATACTCTAAATACAGATGAAAATCAAAGCAGTCAAAGCATAGAGCCCAGGGAGCTCTAGGACATATCGTAAGTCCAGAAGGAGGATCACTCGGAGAGAGAGAAAATGCATAGTGTATAAATATCCGGCAGGCATTTAGAGAAGTGCGTTATTCCAGCAGGTCGTGGTTTTGTGTGTCAAAAACCAACGACAATGCGGTACATGTGTGTCAGTAACAATCGGCCCCGGAAAGAGTGAATCCCAGAAAGACTGTAGTGGATTATGTGAGAAAGGAAGACAGTGATCGATCTGTGGGATCGAATTATGCGAAATAGAAAAGGCATTGGGAGTCATTTCAGTTTGCATAACCGAGTGTCGGGTATGTTATGTCGTGTGTTGACAACATACGCATCTGGAATCATGCATGTGTTACATTGGGATTGTCAGAGGACAATTATGGCTGGAATAATCTGCGAAAGAAATCAGTGCTGGTCCACCAATATGTTTGGTAGGAGATTGGAAAACTTAAGCAAAGAGTGAATGGAAACAACAATAAAAGGGTGCGAATGCCAAGGCGCACAAGAAGAATTCAGCAACAACTACACAGGTATTGATAAAATATAGTTCGCACACAAGCAGAGACTGCAGGCAGCGAAAAAGGTCAAGCAGAATAATTCCCACGAGTATATTTACACTGTTATAGTGCGGTTGACAACAACAACGCCAGCAAGAGAGTTATGTGTTTGGATAGCGGTTCGTATTTTATGATGCGTAATTAGTTTACGAAAATGATGACTCTGGCGAAATAGAAGGGTAAAGCTCATCGTGTTGTTTGTATACCTGCAAGACAATATAATGACGGTTGACAATGAAGCGGTAAGAAGTCGTGCGACAAGCAAGTGGAGTTTGCTGACCGCAAGAAGAGGAATTGTTTTTGTAATCAGAATGATGTGCCAATACCGTTACGGTCAAAATGATGGGGAGAGCCTACAACGGATGGCGCCGAATGTATTTCGATGGTAGTACAGTTAGGTTAACCATTGTCGAATCCGTGGAGGGTGGCAATATACAGGAGGAGCTGAACATATTAAAATAGGCACAAGTACCTTTCCTTTCATCCACTAGAAGAAGAGAAAGAATATACGCACAACACTATAGAAGGCGTGGATTATTTAAAGATTTTTTTTTAAAAAATCCACATCTTGATTTTTTATTCTTCCCTCCCTTCCTTGTAATAAAAAACACAGTTTTTATTTTATTTTTTATTTTCCATTTTTCTCTTTGTTTTATTTCATTCGCAATCATCAGTTTTTTTTTCTTTCTTTCTTTTTGTTATAACATAAACATTTCATTATTTCATATTTATATATATTTGTATATGCATATTATTAATTAATACTTATGTTGTTTAATTTTTATTATTTTTTTAATATTAATATTTTTTGTTGTTATTTATTTTTTTTAATTTATAATCTAATGTTGCTTAGCCATACTAACATTTTTTGTATATAAATACTAATTAATATTATATTTTTTATTATTATTTTATCTCTCTAATCTAATATGCAAATATATATTTAATGATAAATATATTCTCTTATTTTAGGGGATATTATTTGTAATTTTTTATTTTATATTTGATACAAAAATTTACAAAAAATAAAATTTTTAAAAGAAAAAATATGTATTTTTAAGCTGCTTTTTTATGTTTAAAATTAAGACTAATTTTTATTTTTAAATATTTTTTATTTTTTTTAATTTTTAAATATTTTTTTAATTTCTAAATATTTTTTTTTTTAATTTGTATTTCATTTTTAATTTTCTATAAATATTTAAATAATGTTATTTATTGATTATTTTCTTTTGTTTTGATATATATTTATAGCTAATTGTATATTTATCTTATTTGTAATTTATATATAATTTTTTTATATTCATTTTTTTAATATTATTTTAACATTTAAAAAGCTACATTTTTTATAATTTAATATATTTTGTATTTTATTTTTTTTTATATATTTTTTTTCAATTATTTTCTATATATATGTATATTATGTTTATTTATAAAACTATGATATATGTATGAGGGGTTGGGTTAACACAGTGGGCTGAAAATATAAAAGAGCCTAGCATGGATTGGATTTTTTTCAAGATTTTTTGTTTTACATGCCAAGACTCAGTATTTCCAACAATTTTTTTTATTATTTTTATTTAGTGGTCTCATATATTGCATTATAAATATTCATACCATTTTATTTTTTATTTCAAGATTAAAAAAAAAATCACCCTTCCTTGTTAGACCCTTTACATTTCCAGCCCGTGTGCCCAGCTATATTCTTTATATAGCCTGTGTATATATGAAATCTAAATATTTTAATATATATTTTTTATTATTATTCCATGTTATTTTTTTTATTTTTAGTCATTTTTTAGAAGATATATATTTTTTTGTCATCCAAAATTTAATTTTTTTATTTATTTTTTTTTTTAATATTTGTTCCATTATTTTTTTCATCCATATTTTTTCCTTTAATTATTTTTTTCATAAAACTTTCTTCCATTATTATTTCAATTTTTGTTTTTAATAACCATTCTTTGATTGTTTAACATATTATAATTAATGATTTTTTTCTATAATTAATTTTATTTAATATATATTTGTTTATTAATTTTATTTTTGTTTTGCTTCTAAACTATGCTAAACACTCGCCAACAACATTTTTTATATATTTTTTTTGTTTGGAATTAAAATATATTTTTTTATTTTCAATATTTATTTATTTTTTCATAACGAACCCTAGGGGCTTATACATTATATACATTTTGCTAACATGGTTAATGGGGGTATAAACTAAATTATATTCAAATAGTAGACCCTCGAAAAAATAATTTTAAAATGTTTCCATCTGTAGATGTTTGGCGTTTTGCGGAACTAGAAGATAATTATCACCCAACTTTGAGTATTGATATGGAATACAATCAACGCCGACTTGACCAAAATGTACCGACAGATCTTTTTAAACGCCAAACAAACTCAATTTCAAAGAATTTTATTTCGAAAATCGCCTTGTGATCCAATTGAGGACATGAATTATTTACAGTCACTTTTGGAGTAAACTGTGCGCCGTTTTTGGCACATGAGAACACTCATGCAATTGCCAGAAGACATAAAAGATATGTACCCATTAGCATCAAAAATAATTTCGGAAAATTTATATGTCGATGATGTGTTGGCTGGAGGACACACATTAGAAGAAACCATTAAAGCTCGAAAAGAACTTATTGCTGCCATGGAATCTGCAGGATTCGAATTAATGAAATGGGCAGCAAATGACCCACAAATTATTAAAGATTTGTCAAAGGACAAATTGCTCCCAGTAAATTTGCTTGATATTTTTGAGGATGCATCTACCAAAACTTTAGGCATTCGATAGAATATATAGAAAGATTTCTTTACCTTTTCACCTCCAAACATGGAAAATAGAAATTCCTATACAAAAAGGAATCGAATCGAATAATTTCACTATGGTTGAAAGAACCATAGTAAAATTATTCGATCCTTGTGGTTGACTAGCCCCAATTGTTGTAGTAGCTAAACTCGTTATGCAGCAAGTCCGGCTGGATAAGATAAACTGGGACGATACTTTAAAACCCATTACAATGTGATATAAAACATTTTAAAATCCCAAGATGGATTCATTACTCTCCAAACAGTAATATTGAAATACATGGATTTTGTGATGCTTCGGAGAGTGCTTATGCTGCCGCATTATATATAAGAGTGGAGAAAACGAACAACGAAATATAAACTTTCCTTTTGACCGCAAAAACAAGAGTCGCCCCTATAAAAAAAAAATCTCACTTCCGAGGTTGGAATTATGAGGAGCTGTTTTACTGTCAAAATTGGCAGCCTCAATATTACAAAGTCTGCAAATTTCAAAATTTTCTGTACAATATTGGACCGATTCTACGATAGTTATGGCGTGGCTTAGCACTACGGTTACAATGACCGCCTTCGGCAATCTAGTGTTAAGAAACCCCCATGTCACTGGTCAACTTTTGTCGAAAATCGAATTTCTAAGATCATAGAAAATGTTGGAGTTGAAAATTGGAGACATGTAGACTCAGAAGATAATCCAGCGGATATTGCGAGCCGCTGTTGCCCACCTAGTGAATTGGTTAAACACCATTTATGGTGAAATGGACCGCTTTGGTTGAAATTACCAAAAAATAGTTGGCCGTCAAATGAAGTTATTGAGGAATTATTAAGCAACTAACATTGGGGAAGACCCATTAAAGAAATTCTCCTCTTTATCGAATGTTTACCGTACCTACGCATATGCTTTGACATTTTGGAGAAAATAGACAAAATTTAAGAATTATATCTCCAGAATTTACTGCTCAAGGAATCCATGAAGGAAAAAGAGCTGTCATAATCAGCACACAAAAATTCTACTTTCCACCTGAATATAAATTATTACAAAAACGATCTCGAATATCATCAAGCAGTTCTTTATTAACCCTGAACCAATTTTTAGACTCGAAGTGTATCATGCAAGCAAATTGTAGATTAATACAGTCTAATATCTCCATGTCATCGCGGTTTCTTAACTGGGAGGTCAACATTAACTAATCTATTAGAGCTAACAAGTTACGTCCATAATGGTTTTGTGAAAAAACCTTCAAACAGATGTCATTTACACTGACTTTAGTAAAGCGTTTGTATCACTGTAGCACATCACCTATTATTATTCTTAAAATGGATATCTTCTTACCTACAACGTCGTACACAAAAAGTATTATTTAATGAAATTTTCTCCAAGAACATAGCTGTTACTTCTGGTGTTCTACAAGGCAGTCACTTAGGTGTAGTGTCAATGGCATGTCGTTGAATCTCAAGAAGTGAGACTTGAGATTCAAAGACTACGTATCCCTAGAACTAGGGATACGTAGTCGAGCGCAAAAGTCGACTTTAGACTTTTCGATTTTTGCATTTGACTACAAAGTCGGCTTTTCGATCTTTCGATTTTGTCAAAACTGTAAAAAATAGATTTTAGACTTTTACTGACTTATGCAAAATCGACTAAAAATTTGCTTTGATCTTGGTATTATTCTAGATAATAGACTACGTGTCCACTTACATATTGAGGCTTGTGTTAATAAAGCAAAATCACTGTTAGGCTTTATAGAACGTTGGTCTAAAGAGTTCGATGATCCATCAATATGTGACCAAACGTCTCTTTGTCACTCATGTTCGACCTAACTTGGAATACTGTTGCATACTTTGGAGTCCTCTCTACAAGTGTTATTCTGACAAATTAGAATCCGTTCAAAAACAATTTCTTCTTTTTGCTCTTAGAGGTTTACCATGGAATACAGATTTAACTCTCCCGCCTTATGAAAATAGATTGAAACTTATAGATCTTGAGAGAAAACGTTTAATGATTCTTTTAAGAGGCAAAATATAGCATCGAGTTTTTTTGATTGGTGAAATAAAATTAAATGTGCCTCCACGTAAGTCGCGTAACTATATTGCACTTAAACTTTTTTTAGCAAAATCTAATTATGAATTAAATGATCCCTTTCGTGTTGTATGTAAGGTTTTTTAATAATTGTATACCATTTTACGACTCTGTAGATGCAATAAAATATGCAATCCTTCGTATGTAGTTGTTTTGTCCTTGTTCGTAATAAATACATATATGACCGGCTGAAAATATTTGTAGCCGGTAGTTTTCCTACCATCATATCCCTCCATAGTCCGGACTATGGGGTGTACGTGCTCCTCTCATTATGAAGAGATGGCCCCCTCGGTCATCAGTGGCGAGAATGAGTGGCGTAGGAACGAAAAAAAACAATCCACGCCTAAGGGTAGACCTTATTTTAAAACCAACTCACGCCTAAGGGTAGACTCTTAAAAATTAATTTAAAAAATCTGCGCCTTGGTGTGCGTCTTGGTAGGTTTTGAAAAATTAATTTTAAAAAATCAAAAAAAAAATACTTTTCAAATTAAAAAAAAAATATTTTGAATATAATTTCGTTTATCCCCTCTTACCCATCATATTTGTTTTAGAAAAGTTCCTGTTTTTTTCAATGTTTTATATTTTAGGATATTTTTTGCTAATTGTTTTTTATCTGCTTCTTCTTCTCATCAAGTTCAAAACATTTTTTTAAATAAAAATTAAAAAAAAAATAAAATAAAAATTCCGTAGCCAGCTCTGCAAAAATACTTAGAGGTCGAAGGAGGTTCGAACATAATGTACTCTGCGATATCTTCACAATTAGGGCCCTCTTCTCTAGAAGAGGACATGAATTTCAATTCCTAAAAATTGGGTTTAAAAAAATATTGTTAAAATAAAAAATCAAAATTTTTTCAATCAAAAGGTTCTCTGCGATCTCTTCACAAATTAGGACCCTCTTCTCTAGAAGAGGACCTGAACCTGACCCATATCCAATGGGTTTAAAAAAATATATATAAAAAAATAAAAAACTAAACATTATTTTCAATTCAAAATATTTTTTTATTTTTTAAAACAAATCATTAAAATTAGAAAATAAAATAAAATTTACAAAAAATAATGCCATTTACACACAATTCACAAAACTTATAATTACAGCAAAAAAATTAACACAATAAAAATTAATAGCACAAAAAAAAATTATTTATAAACAAAATTTACACAAAATTATAAAATAAAAATTATTGCAAAGTCAAAAAATTAAGGGATAAAGGACGCAAAGTGGGTTGGAACCTGAAGGTGGGAGGCTGGAGAGGCCTTCAATTTTTTTTTCAAACAAGAATACTGAGTATTCTTCTCGAGGAATGATCTCGAAGGCCTAGACCTGCCCTCCTTGGCAGCTCCATTTAAATTAACTACAAAAGGCACGAAATTACGCAAACTTAAAATTAGAAATTATTTTTTTTCAAAATTTTTAAAATCAAATACTTAAACGGAATTTTGGCTGGCGAAAATGTAGTAGCTAGGCCACTGGGGTGCGGGGCGTTATAATTAAAAATTATTATTAAAAAATATTTTTTAATATAAAATGTCTTTTAGAATTTTTATATTTATATGCAAGGTCGTTGGACATTCAAGAGAGATTCAAAGTTGAAAATTGGAAAAAAAATTCATTAATTATATTGACTGGCTTTTATGTTACAAAATTAAAATTAAAATGAATTTTTATTAATTAATGTAATAATAATTAAAATTAATTTTATTTAAAAAAAACAAATATTTTTTTAAGAACTTATTTAAGGACATTCAACACAGTTTTAAAAAAATTAATTAATTATTTTTTCTGGTTTTTTCGTTACTATTTTTTTCTTTCATTTTCTTTAAATATATTTTTTACTTTTCTTTTGTTGTTGTATTATTATTTTCTTGTTTTTTTTTATTTAAATATAATTTAATGCATAAACAGTCTTTTTTAGTTCACAATAACTTAAAAGAGACAAAGGACTAAACACTAAAATTAATTTACAATTATTTATTTAATTTATAATAATTATTTTTTTTAATTTTTAAATAATTATTTGTTAATATTATTTAAATTTAATTAAAATTAATTAATTTCTTTTTAAAAATATTCTGGAAAGTATAGCGAAGTTGTATTTGTTTTTCTTTACTAATTAGTGATATAAAAGCAGGCAGGGTATAGATTCAAATTGTTTTTTCTTATAATAATTATAATTAGACTTCAAAATGCAATAACAATTTTCTTAATTTAATTTTCTAAAAAAAATATTTAAATTTTTTTTCATGTATGGAAGTCATAATTTTCATGGTGTATAACAGTTATAAAAGTGTTATACATCAACAATATGACAACATTTGTGGTTGGTAGTAATTATTTTTAAGAAAAATAATGGATTTTGGGGATTTTTAGAAAACTGTTATACGGATCTTAGTGTATAACACTTATAAAAGTGTTATACATCAGCAATATGACAACATTTATGGTTGTTAGTAATTATTTTTATAATAAAATAATGGATTTTGGGGATTTTTAAGAAAACTGTTATACGGATCTTAGTGTATAACAGTTATAAAAGTGTTATACATCAACAATATGACAACACTTGTGGTTGTTAGTAATTAATTTTATAATAAAATAATGGATTTTGGGATTTTTTGCAAACTGTTATACGGATTTCAAAACTGTTATACTCAGAAAATGATATCAAATTGGTTTTATAATAACCTTAAAAATATTTTATTACATTTTGGTATGTTCTATGCCATTTTTTTCAAGCGTTCATCAATTTCTGAAAACTGTTATACGGCTGTGGAGACTGTGTTATACTCAGAAAATTAATGTTAAAAGAACATTAAATTGTTTATTGAATTAATTTATTACATTTGATAATGATTTGTGCATTTTTTTCAAATGGTACTCATTATTTTTGAAAACTGTTATACGACTTTGGGTACTGTTATACTCAAAAAAACCATGTAAAACTTACTTTAACATGTATTTTTTTAAATTTTGGAATGTTTTGTGTAATTTTTTTCACACCTAAATCAATGTTTTAAGAAACTGTTATACGGCTGTAGAAACTGTTATACTCAAAAAAAAAATTATATAAAACTTACTTTAAAATGTATTTCATAAAATGTTGGAATGTTTTGTGTAATTTTTTCACACCTAAATCAATGTTTTAAGAAACTGTTATACGGCTGTAGAAGCTGTTATACTCAGAAAATAATGTAAAAATAGCATTTTATATATATTTTTAATCAATTTATTACATTTGGTAATGTTTCGAGCATTTTTTTTTCAAATGGTACTCATTTGTTTGAAAACTGTTATATGGTTTTCGCAACTGTTATATTCCTGAAATAACGACAAATTGTCTTTATACTGCCTTAAGAATTAATTTCTTACATTTGGTAATGTTCTGCGCAATTTTTTCAACAGTTAATTCATTTTGTGAAAACTGTTATACTGTGTTGGCAAACTGTTATATTCCGAAAATAAACAAAATTTTGCATTACAATCCCCTAAAAATTAATTTATTACATTTAGACATGTTCTGTGCCATTTTTTTCAACAGTTACTTAATTTTTGAAAACTGTTATACCGTTTTGGGAAACTGTTATATTCGGAAAACCTATGAGAAATTAGTTTTTAATTCGTCAGAAATTGGTTAGCATGTTATTATTTCCCGTTAGTGATGTTTAGAACAGTTTTTTTTCCAATCTATATTCAATTTTTGTAAACTGTTATACTCAAGAAATTATTTTAAATTGATCAGAAGTTTGTGAAAAATCTTCAATTATTAGCATGTTATTAATTGTTGCCATACGTTATGGTGGGGATTATTTTTTCCGAAATAAACTAAATTTTTGTAAACTGTTATACTCAAGATATTGTTTAAATATTAGTTTTAAATTCTTATAAGTTTCAATTTAATGTCACATGCAAATTGTTAACGTTTTATTTACTATTTTCTAAAATTAAGTCAATTTTTGGAAACTGTTATACTCAGGAAGTATGTTAAAACGTATTCAAATTTTACTCAAACTATTTAAAATCTGTTGCGCTACATGAATTTATGTGAAGTAATGCAATATTTTTTGATTTCATTAAAATTTTGCAACTGTTATACTCAAGAAATAGTAAAAAAAATACTTTAAACTAGCCAATATTAGCTCTAGAATGCGTTACATATAATTATGTAATGTTTGGTATTAATTTCGAACAGTTTTTTACCAATTTTGGAAACTGTTATACTCAAGAAGTGGCAAGAAAATTGCTATAAATTACAAAATATACCATTAAATTGCGTTACATACAACTATGTAATGTTTGGTTTTAAATGTTAGCAATTTCAAATTCTTTTTGGAAACTGTTATACTCAAAAAATTAGTAAGAAAATTGCTATAAACTTCCAAAAATTATTTGAAATTACTTTGCGTATATTAATGTAATATTCTGTTTTAGTTTTTATTAATTTCTAACTAATTTTGGAAACTGTTATACTCAAGAAATTAGTAGGAAAATTGCTATAAACGTCCAAACATTATTTGAAAATGCTTTACGTATATTTATGTAATATTCTGGCTACTTTTTATACATTTCTCACTAATTTTGGAAACTGTTATACTCAAGAAATTAATAAGAAAACTGCTGTAAACTTCCAAAAAATATTTGAAATTACTTTGCGTATATTAATATGATATTCGGGCTACTTATTATACATTTCTCACTAATTTTGGAAACTGTTATACTCAAAAAATTAGTAAGAAAATTGTTATAAACTACCAAAATTAATTTTAAATTGCTTTACGAATAATTCTATCATTTTCAGTTTTACTTGTTATCATTTTCTCACAAATTTTGGAAACTGTTATACTCACAAAGTAATTTAAAAGGTTCCATTAAATTGTTTCTGTATTAAAAAATAGTATTTTCTACGCATATTTGTAAAGTAACGCGTTTAACTGTTATACTCGATCTGTTATAATATACGATATATTATAACAGTTTCCTTAGCTCAATTATTCTAAATAAATATTAATTATGATAATTCCTTAAGCTACTAGCACACGTTTCGAACTGTTATACAACTAATATATATAACACTATATAACACTTTTTAAGGTCTGGTGTTATAACTAATTTTCTATTATGACACATTTCCATCATTATTTTTAAACTGTTATACGAAATGTAGACCTTTCTAACATATTTTTTGTGTATAACAGTTTTGTAACTGTTATACTGGGTTCAAACAATTATTTTTTCGCTATTGAACCGTATTCAGCACCTTCAGTAACCATTTCCCCACAAGTATAACACTTTCCTAACTGTTATACAAGTCTGTATAACAGTTTTTTTTACAACTTCCATACATGAAAATTTTAACTTTCTCAATTTTCGTATAACTTAAAATTTATATAAACGATTTTTTCCTTTAGATGCTATGTGTTTCCCTCTATATTTTTGCCGAAGTTCGGGGATCCAAAAGGGTTGTATTTACGAAGCCTGGGCCATTTGAGTCAGTATTTCAAAACAGAAACCAAAAAAACCAAACCAAAACATGTTCTTTGCCATCTTTCGAAGTTAAATAATCTGTTATACAGACACCATCTGCAATGGCAACTAATTGGTATAGTTATCGAACGAACCCAAGTACTCCAATGCTGCGCGATAACAAAAATGATATTGATCCTGCAGAAGAAATTTTTTTTAAAAAAATCAATATTTTTTTGAAATAAATTAAATTTCCAAAAAATCTTACCTCTGTCTGAACCATGGCTGGTCGTTGAGCTCGCAGTATGCGTACAGTTTGAAAGACATCGAGTACACCTTCATATTGCATACGTTCGAGGACAATGCTTAGGGTAATAAATACTCCAGTACGTCCCACTCCAGCGCTACAGTGCACAGTTATTGGGCCATCTTGGCCAAATTGTTCCTTGGTCTTGTGCACCTGACCAATGAAATCGATAAAACCTTCACCCGACTTGGGTACACCCTGTTCGGGCCAATCGATAAACTGGAATTGGCGTACAGTACGCGATGAACCGTCACGGGCATCGGTGACCTGCGGGGAAGGCAGAATAATTTTTTAGTGTTTCGATTTTTTGTTGAGTTTTAATCAAACTTACCTTAAATTCCCTTAGTTTATATTGCGGCATATTATATTCAGCAATCGGGTCCACGACGTAGTATTGATAGCGTACCGAACGTTCATGAGGCCAATATTGATAGCATTTTTCCTGTAAAAAATAATATTAATAAAAGCATTGTATAACAGTTTTGATTTATTTTCGAAAAATAGAACTTTTATATTCTCATCGGAATTATTAACTTTGGCAATCCTTTCTAATAGGCTCCATTTCGCCCAACTACTCCATTTTCAGATTATTTGAAGTTCTGGGAACATAGTCCACACAATTCGAGATCTGTGACTCATAATAAGCTAAAAACCGCTGTACCAAAATTTACTGAATTTTAACTAATTTTGATGGCCCTATCACTTTTGATGAGGACACATAACGCCTAACTATCCGTTCAAGTTTCTTTTCCGATGTTATTTAGGTTCTGATCCCATTTTGCCCTCGGATCATTTGATGAACGATTCATGTGTTTTAAAACCCTATAACAAAAAATTTTATGATTTTCCGAAGAGGTCCCATAATCACCCTACTACTCAATTTGCACAATTTTTAAGTTGTTACAATAAGTTCCGCCTAACCCAGATATAAAATTCCCATTTGCATTAAGCGATCACTTAATTTACTGAAAATTATTTAATTTTGGTAAATTTTTAAGTGATGTCCCCAAATCACCCTACTATTCGAGTTGCATGCTTGCTTAGAAATTCTGGCCACATTGTCTACTTAAATCGGTTGTAAATTCTGCTTTTGGCAGCCGCATTAAGACCATTTTTCATTTACTGAAAATTATTGAATTTGGTCGACTTTTATGTGATGTCCCCATATTGCCCTACTAGTCGATTTTCCCGATTTTTTTTTTTAAATTCTGACCAAATCATCCGACCCACTCAAATATGATTTCCCATTTGAGATTCGTATTTATTGATCTTGGTCAATTTTAGGTGATATCCCCAAATCAACCTACTATTCGATTTTCATGCTTTTTAGAAGTTCTGGTCAACTTGTTCACCTAAATCGGTTATAAATTGAGATTTGGCAACCATATAAATCAAAACTCTTAATCATAGAGTTTGGTTCACTTTTTTGTGGAGTCCCAAATTGCCCTACTATTCAATTTCCCGATTTTCTTAAGTTCTGGCCAAATTATTCGATCAATTCGAATATGATTTCCCATTTCAGACTCGTATTGAGATAAAAAAGCTATGTACAAAAATTTATTGACTTTGGACAACTTTTTGGTGATGTCCCCAAATCACCCTACTCGTCGATTTTCATACTTTTTTATATGTTCTGGCCACTTTGTCTACCTAAATCGGTTGAAGATTCTGATTTGGCATTCGCATTAAGAACAATTTTTCTATATTGAAAATTATTGACTTTGGCCGACTTTTAGGTGATGTCTCCATAACGCCCTACTAATCGATTTTCGGATCTTTTTAAAATTTTGGCCAAAAATATCCGACAAACTCGAATATGATTTTCCAGTTGTGATTCGTATTGAGATAAGAAATCTACGTACAAAAATTTATTGATTTTGGTAAAATTTTTTGGTGATGTCCCCAAATCACCCTACTATTCGATTTTCAGGGTTTTTTAGAATTCCTGGTCACATCGTCTACCTAAAGCGGTTGAAAATGCTGATTTGGCAATCGCATTACGACATTTTTTTATTTACTGAAAATTATTGGCTTGGCTATATTGAAAATTATTGACTTTGGTCGACTTTTAGGTGATGTCCCCATAGTGCCCTACTAATCGATTTTGCGATATTTTTAAAATTTTGGCCAAAAGTATCCGACCAACTCGAATATGATTTCCCATTTGTGATTCGTATTGAGGTAAAAAGGCTATGTGCAAAAATTTATCGATTTTGGTAAATTGTTGAGGTGAGGTCCCCAAATCACCCTACTCTTCGATTTTCATGATCTTTTAGATGTTCTGGCCACTTTGTCTATCTAAATCGGTTGGAGATTCTGATTTGGCATTCGCATTAAGAACAATTCTTATATATTGAAAATTATTGACTTTGGCCGACTTTCAGGTGATGTCCCCATAATGCCCTATTAATTGATTTTCCGATCTTTTTAAAATTTTGGCCAAAAGTATCCGAGCAACTCGAATATGATTTCTCATTTGTGATTCGTATTGAGATACATAAGCTATGTATACAAATTTATTGATTTTAGTCAACTTTTAAGCGATGTCCCCAAATCACCCTACTGTTCCATTTTTTGGTTTTTTAGACGATCTGGCCAGATTGTCTATCGATATCGGCTGTAAATTAGAATTTTATTTACTGAAAATTATAGACTTTGGCCAACTTTAAGGCAAAGTCCCCAAATTGCCGTAGTAATAGATTTGGGGCCTTTTGAAGTTCTGGCCACATGATTCGACCAATGCGGTAATGGTTTCGCATTCGCGAGAAATAAAAACCCTATGTACAAAAAATTATTTATTTTCGTCCATTTTTCCCAGAGTCTCCATATCACCCTACTATTAGATTTTCAGATATTTCAAAAGTTTTAGCTACATTATCAGATCAACTTGGTTATGATTTCCCATTTGAGACTCTTATTGAGATAAAACCCCTATGTACAAAATGTTTATGGATTTTGGTCAGCTTTTGCGACAGCCTCATTTTACCCTACTACTCAATTTTCCCAATTTTTGAAGTTCTGACCACATTGTCAACCTAAATCCGAATTATATTGAGATTTGCCTTTCGCATTAAGAATAACTTTTAATTGCAGAAAATTTTCATGAATTTTGGCAATTTTTTGTTAAAGTCCTTATATTGCCCTACTTCAAAATTTCGGGATTTTAAAGGGTTCTGACCACATTTTCGGCGTGAATCGTTTCTAATTCCTCATTTTGGCATTTGTATTGAGCAAAACATTAATTTGGAAAAAAAATATTACATTTGTTCCACATGGCCCCATATTCACCCTACTAATCGAACTGTGGATTTTTGAAGTTCTAGTCACAAATCCTATAAAATTTAAATTTTCGTTGTCGTTTTGAGTACTAAACATCAATACAGACAGTTTTTAAACTACTTTTTGTTGAGTTCCCAAATAACCCTACTAGTCGATTTTTGGGTTCTAAAGGGTCGGGATCATATTTTTAAATCAAGGTTGTTAAATTTCAAATTTGTGATTGTCATGGAGTAAAAAAAAATGATTACAAACATTTATTGATTTTGGAACACTTGTCGTAGAGGTCACCATATCACCCTACTACCCGATTTTCGGAATTTTTGAAGTTCTGTCCACATTTTCCACTTGAATCGGCATTTGGAATCGGAAATAATTCCGAATTTGAGATATTGAGTTAAAAACGTGTTTATAAATACATACATTATGGTTATGGTAATCACTCTACTATTCCAATTTGGCGGAATTTTTTGAGGTTCTGACGGAAATTTTCGTTAAGATGTGGTATAATCAGTGATTCATGGCGGGTTAAATAAAATTATGTATTTTTGACTATTTTTTGACGTAAAAACTTTATAAATGAAGATTCTATTGATTTTGGTCAATATCGTCCCTATTTCGCCCCACTCCTCGATTTCCGGTTTGGTGAAGCTTTTGCCACATTTAGAATCCATATCGGATATAGTATTGCATTTTGGGATTCGTCTGAAGCTAAAAATATATGTACCGAAATTTTATGGTATTTGGTCTATTGACTCGCCCTACTACTCGACTTTCTAATTTGATGTTGTCCCATATCACCCTACTCTTAGATTTTCGGTTTGGTGAAGTTCTGACCACCTCTTACTCCCATATTTTGCATTTTGGGAGCCGTCTGGAGTTAAAAATATCTGTACTAACATTTATGGTACTTGTCCCACTGGCCCCATATCACCCTACTACTCCATATTTCAATTATTTAAAGTTCTGGCCTACTTGTCCACCCAAAACGGATCTAATACCGCATTTGGGGTTGGTAATGGCCTAAAAACAGCTACACCAAAATTTATTGCATTTGACCGATTTTTGGGTGAGGTTCTCAAATCGTCCTACTACTCAATTTTAAGGTCCTGCTCAGATTTCCTGCCCATGTAGAATATAATTTTGCACTCTGTGAGTTGTTCTGAGCTAAAAACTTCTGCACCAATATGTATTGCATTTTATAACATTTTGAGCGATGTCCACATATCAACCTACACCCCACTTGGGGGGTTTTAAAGGTCCAGATAATATATTCTAACGTGTATGTTACCGTTCTTTTTTGTGATATATGAAATTTTCAAACTTACCCTTCCCATTTCCTTGAGTTTCGTAAGCATCACCACAATAGTCGAGTTATGTTCCCATAGCATGCGCCAGAAATCTTCTGCGGTATCCTGCAGGGGGCCCTGTGCCGCAATATATGCCGAACGATAACGATAACCTTCAATAAAACTGGCATTGATATAATCACTACCCTCCACCCCATGTATGGGTGTTAGATAGACCCGTGATGACTCGTATGGCAAAATATGGACCAGACGATTTTTATGTTTATTGCAGGGTAAATTGGCCGTAACAAATTTCGATGAGTCGACTTTAACGTTGGAGAGTTTCTTAAATTCAATTTCCATGCCGGTAATACTCTCTCCTGGCTCTGTGGTCAACAACTTTTGCAAATGGGTATGCAAGTTGCGGGCTGGGACCTCAGTATTACCACAAATTATGGCCTCCAATATGGCATCGTGTATGAAAATGTATTGATCCTCGGTTTGGACCATGTAATTACGTTGGGCCCGAAGACAGGTGACATGACCATAGATATCCACGATTTTTTCATGTTTCATACGTTCCAGCATAGAGTCAATGACAATGTAGCAGCCGGTACGACCCACCCCAGCGGAACAGTGAACCACAACTGGGCCGGAATCGGGTGGAGTAAGAGCACGACATCTACGCAAGAATTGCAAGAAAGGTGCAGGATGATCGGGTACTCCATGATCCGGCCAGGCTGTAAATTGCAATTGTTTCAGTTCACGGCGTTCGTTAAAGCCTTGACGACATAACTGGAAGGTCCTGATACTATAGGTGGCCAACTCCTGGGTTTCCGTGATGGTTACAAACATCTGACCATAGGTCTCAGTGCCCCGTGTTGGCCAATATTGATCACACTTAATGCGTGTCCTCTCCTCTAGCCGGGTCATCATAACAATTGTGGTGGTCTTCAATTCCCAACACATACGCCAAAAATCGGAAATGGTGTCCTGGAGAGGTCCTTGCGTGGCCACATAGGCATTATGTTTCCTATACCCGTCACAATAATTGGCATTTATATAGTCCGAACCCACCACCCCATCCATGAGGGGTAAGATGACTCTCGAATGATCATAGGCGGTGACATTGGCATAGCGATTCTTGGGCTTGTTATATTCATAATTGGAGTTGTCCCAGGTGAATTGCTGACCGGGTTCAATGCTTTCATATTCCTGAGAGAATTTCTGATTGTCATTTGCCTTAAGGCGTTCTACGTGATTGGCAAATTCCGATATAGGTATGGGTGGATGGGAAATCATGCCTGGGGTTTGGAAGTTAAGGCGGCGCATATCAACCGGATCGCTGGGTGTGGGTCCGGCACCCAAATCGGCGGCCATTAAGGGCCGGGTGACAGCTGCCTGATCGGGAGTCTTACAAGGTTGTCTCCTCCTCTTGATAATGTAAATAATGATGAAGGTGGTGGACAATATCAGGGCAGCCAGGACGGGTAGGATCACCCACATCATGCCGGGTTCATCTTTATTACGATTCACCGAGACTTCAGGTTCCGATGGCCAATTGGGATCAGGACGATGTGGTCGTTCACCCGGAGGAGCTTCACGCATATCCAAGGAGAGGAATTCCGAAAATGGACTTGAGGTATATAAATGTTTTTGCGGTGTATCCACGACAGCTCTCACGAAGATGCGGTAACGCTTCTCCCGTTCCAATTTACGATTTGTAAAATTATGATAATCATCTCCGGAACCCAGGTGGAAGGTGAAGGGTATAGATCTTTGCGGGAACTTGGCTGCAATGTATGGGGCATTGGGGCGTTCTGGCTTATTTCGACCCGGCAATAAATCTTCCGTCAAGAATTGATCAGGATTCTTATGCAAATTCGATTTATCTTCCGGCACCACCACCAAATAGTAATGGGAAATGGGACCATATTCCTCGGAAGCCTGTGGCAAAATTACCAAAATTTCTTCCCCATTGACGACACCATAGAAATCCGGTTTTACCATAGGTTGTGGGGCAGCCATCTGCGTGGTCACTGTGATCTTTGTGGGAGGACGATATGAATAATCACTGGGCATTGCACTGACATTAACATTATAGGTGGTAAAGGGGCTCAGCTCATTGATAGTATGACTCTTGGCATAGGCCTTCAGGATAATTTCCCGCTTCTGGACAATTTGGGTTTGTGAAAAACCTTGAGAGTCCACAAAGACCTTCATGGCATCATAGGAGATTTTATAGCTAACCGGATTAAGACGTATCGGTGGTGACCAGCTCAAAGTCATGGAGTGAGTCGTGACATCATGGGCCCTTAAATTCAGCGGGACATCTTCAGGCTTAATCTTAACGTGGACCTTTTCGCTTAAACGCCCTAGGCCGGTTTGGAATCTTGCCGCTATGGCCACAGTATATTGGGCGAACTTTTCCAAATTTACCAAATCCGCCGATTCCGTGAGGCCCACAGTTTTACTTTGCCATTCATCGAGATCATCCACGGCCGCCATGGTATAGAAAATCTTATAACCCAATAATTTATTACGCGTTGGTACCGGTTCCCACCATATTTCCGCCGTTTGTTCCGACGTGGCCACAGCCTGCACGGACATTGGTGCTCTACCCATATCCCGTTCCGTTTCAATTAAAATCTTCTCACTGAAAGGACCACCTCCCTGCTTGGTGTAGGCCCTAATACGGAAGATATATTCGGTGTTCTCCTCCAAGTTCGTGTACACCACTTTATTCAGGGTCATATTACGTTCCGAACCCAGTCCATGATCAATCTTCTTATGGAACTGGACATCATAACGGGTGATAATACCATTACGATGTTCACGAATTGGTGGCTCCCAGGTAATGCAGACAACATCAGGAGTTTGGAAGCGTATCGTGATATTTGCCGGAGGACCACTGGGTGCTCCCTCTGGAGTCTGGAAGATTTTGACGGTCTCTTGGCCAATACCAATGTGATTACTGCCAGCAACACGGAATTCATATTCAACACCACGTTCAAGATCCTTAAAGGGTTTCTTGGTTTCATGTGGTCCCATCAACAACTCCTTGAGAGGGTGATCCTTAATACCCCATTTCAAACGATAACCACGTAGCTCGCCATAGGTCTGAGCTGGTCTTTCCCATTCCAATTCAATTGAGACCGTGGGATCACGTTCCATAATTTTCAAGCTAACTGTAGGGCGAACGGGTACACCTCCAGGGGTCTTTACAATAACTGCAGGACTGCGATCACCATCACCTTTCCGTGTCAGGGCAGCCACTTGTATGGAATATTTGGTATCGGGTTGTAAATCGGTTACATTATATTCCAAGGCATCGACCACATCGTATTTCAGGGGTTCATTCAGGAAACCTTTGCCCTGGAAGAAGAGGAAAATGGATTAAAATTAGAAACTGGTGCATACTTTTAGGCTGATATTTTTTAACATCGATTTTCAAGGTCTTCATTAAGGCGTGGATTTTTTAAAATTAATTTTTCATGGCCTACTTTCAGGAGTGGATTTTATTTTAAATTAATTTTTCATGGCCTACTTTTAGGCATTGATTTTTAAATCAATTTTTCAAAGCCTACATTTAGGCGTGGATTTTAAATTAATTTTTTATGGCCTACTTTTAGGCGTGGATTTTATTTTAAATTAATTTTTATGGCCTACTTTTAGGCGTGGATTTTATTTTAAATTAATTTTTATGGCCTACTTTTAGGCGTGGATTTTATTTTAATTTTCTATGGCCTACTTTTAGGCGTAGATTTTATTTTAAATTAATTTTTCATGGCCTACTTTTAGGCGTGGATTTTATTTTAAATTATTTTTTATGGCCTACTTTTGGGCGTGGATTTTTTTATACCCTCCACCATAGTATGGAGGGTATATTAATTTTGTCATTCCGTTTCAAAACTTATCGAACTATTCATTTCCGACCCTATAAAGTATATATATTCTGGATCAGGGTAAAATTCTAAGACGATCTACCACTGTACGTCCGTCCGCCCGGCTGTAATTTAGTATTTTGAGTTTTTATTAGGTTCCAAAACTCTCCACAAAAAATTAAATATAGGTCCATTTTTTCGGATATCCCCCATATAAGGATAACCCCCAATTTCCGGTATTTTGGGGTTCTTGAGAGCGTTTGTCAACCGAATACGCTGAAATTGGGTACATTGGGTTCTTATGGGGTACCAAATATCTCTATTAAAAATTATACATATCGGCCCACTTTTTCTGGTAGCCCCCATATAAGGGCACCGCCCAATTTTCGGTATTTTGAGGTTCTTGAGCGCGATTTTCAACCGAATTCGCTGAAATTTGGTACATTGGGTTCTTATTGGGTACCAAATACCTCTATTAAAAATTATAAATATCGGTCCACTTTTTCTGGTAGCCCCCATATAAGGGCACCCAAAATTTTCGGTATTTTGAGGTTCTTGAGCGCACTTTTCAACCGAATTCGCTGAAATTTGGTATATTGGGTTCTTATTGGGTCCCAAATAACTCTAATAAAAATTATAAATATCGTCCCACTTTTTCTGGTAGCCCCCATATAAGGGCACCCCCAATTTTCGGTAGTTTGAGGTTCTTGAGCGGGATTTTCAACCGAATTCGCTGAAATTTGCTACATTGGGTTCTTATTGGGTACTACATGTCTCCACAAAAAAATTATAAATATCGGTCCACTTTTTCTGGTAGCCCCCATATAACGGAACCCCTCAATATTCAGTATTTTGGGGTTCTTGAGCGCGTTTTTCAACCGAATTCGCTGAAATTTGGTACATTGGGTTCTTATTGGGTACAAAATATCTCTACTAAAAATTATGAATATCAGCCCACTTTTTCTGGTAGCCCCCATATAAGGGTACCCCCAAATTTTCGGTATTTTGAGGTTCTTGAGCGCGATTTCAACCGAATTCGCTAAAATTTGGTACATTGGGTTCTTATTGGGTACTAAATGTCTCTATTAAAAATTATAAATATCAGTCCAATTTTTCATTTCAAGTACCTGTCAGTATACTTGTGGTGGAGAGTATCCAAAAAGTTCGGCCCGGCGGAACTTAACGCTTTTTCACTTGTTTATATTGAAATAGTTATCGAATTTGTTCCGCGTTTTGGTTTTATTTTTAAGACTCTGTTGCAATCATTTCAAAAAAAAAAACTAGAACGTAAGGTTCGATAATGAAGTATATATGAACTATAACCCGCATTTAAGCCTAGCCCATCTGTGGGAGGTACCAGATGCAGCGGACCGATATTCCCCATCTTCGACCTTCAACTAAGTTTGGAAGAAATAATAAGATGGGTAAAGTTTGGATGAAAACAAATTTGGTCCAAAGAAACATGGGACCTAAAACCCATATATTTCGATGAGGCTCATTTTCACCGTCTCAGAGTGTAATTATTATACCCTCAGCCTCATTAGCCATAAGGCTGAGGGTATAATATCCATTAAAAATTAAAAATTTCTGAAATTTTGTAGAAATTTCCTCTTTTTGTTATTTTTCCTATATTTTCATTACAAGTAGCTGTTAGTATATCTATGGTGGAGGGTATCCGGCCGAACTTTTTCACTTGTTCAAAAATAAATTTCTCAAATTATTCTTACCTCATCTCTAACTTCCTGTACATGAATGTGATAGCCACGAATGATACCATTCCGATCTTTTTCCAATGGCGGCTTCCAGCTGACATGAATCGAGGTGGAATTTAATGGAGTAGCCTTAACTTCTTGTGGATCTCCAGGCACTAAACGGCGAAAAATATGCAACAAAATATTAGTATGCAAATAAAAATAATGGGAAACACATACACACATACTTATAGTACCTATAATATAGCCGATATAATTTAATACTAATACATATGTAAATACGCTTAAGTCTATATGGGTGATCGGATTTTGTCTACAATATACGGATTACTAAAAATACAGGCTTAGATTAGGATATTTAACTAATTTTTTTATACATAAATATAGATTTTATTTTATATAATACTGCTTATAACTATATGATTATATAAAATTTAAAAAAAAAAACATTATCACATGGCAATGATGAATTTTTTTTTATTTAAAAAATAATTGATGCAGATTTTGATTTTTTTTTTCAATTTATTGTTTTTCAATATTTTGCTCAAAAAACAAAATGGTTTCATGTGCTCGACATAAAAAAAATAAATAAAACATTCCAAAATTCTTTTTTTTTGTTATGCTCAAAAAATATTTTATAACAAAAATGAGTTCGAAAAAAAATTAAGGTTTATGCAAAAAATATTTTTTTTTGTGCTAAGGAAAAAATTAGAGTTCCTTTTTTTTTGGATTTTTTTATATAGATGGAAGAATAGATAAAAAGAGAATGTAGTTGATATATAGATATATATTTTTTATTTTTATATAAGAAATATGTTTCAAAAATAAATACATATTTATTTTATATATAATTTTTTATTATTCAAAAAAATATAGAAAACAGAAAAAAGATATAGTGTGTGTGTGTAGCAGTGAAGTTCAGCAAATATATTTGTTAAAAAAAATCTACGGAAACCTGGTGACAGATACAGACAGCATGCTGAGAAGCTGAAAGGAGCATTTCTGGTATCAAATAGTAGTGAAGAGGATATCCCAGAACCAATAATAGATGACGGTATAAAGTGTACACCACCTAGCCACGATGAACTTAGAATAGCAATCAATCGGCTGAAGAATAAAAAAAAAGCAGCAGGTGCCGTTGGGTTACAAGCCGAACTATTCAACACTGGTGGTCAGATGCTGGTAAGGAGCATGCATCAGCTGATTAGTACAATTTGGCTAGGAGATAACACGATCGAGTAATATAAAGCCGCAATCGACAGCCCTATCCGTTCAGAGGTGTTTAAAACCATGTCTACGTTCGGCATTCCTGCAAAATTAATACGGCTACGCAGGATAACTTTAACTGGCACAAGATCAGCAGTTAAAGTCGGAACGGACCTCTCGGAGCCCAATGATTGGAACCTCAGCATCCTGTGTCCCGTGCCCAAAAAGAAGACAAGACGATATGTACCAACTAAAGAGGAATAAGTCTCCTTCCCATCGCATATAAAATGCTATCCAGCGTACTGTGTGTGAACGACTGAAGCCAATGGTCAATGACATTATTGCACCATACCAATGTGGTTTCAGACCTGGCAAATCCACCATTGAGCAGAATGCATGCCCAATGATTGGAACCTCAGCAACTTGTGTCGCGTGCGCAAAAAAGGAGTCTCCTTCCCATCGCATATAAAGTGTTATCCAGCGTACTGTGTGTGAACGACTGAAGCTAATGGTCAGTGACATTATAGGACCATAACAATGCGGCTTCAGACCTGGCAAATCCACCATTGAGCAGATTCTCACTCTGTGCCAAATCCTGGAAAAACCGACGAAAAGCACATCGACACATTCCACCTATTCGTCGACTATAAAGCCGCATTCGACAGCCCTATCCGTTCAGAGGTATATGAAGCCATGTCTGCGTTTGGCATTCCTGCAAAGTTAATACGGCTATGCAGGATAACTTTAACTGGCACAAGATCAGCAGTTAAAGTCGGAAAGGACCTCTCGGAACCCTCTAAAATACCGAACGAGGATTCACACAAGGTGATAGTTTGTCGTGTGACTTTTTCACATCCTGAAGGCAATGAAGGCCTGGCAAATTCACCATTGACCAGTTTTTCACTCTGCGCCAAATCCTGGTGAAAAAAACCCACGAAAAACACATCGACATATACCACCTATTCGTCGACAGTAAATCCGCATTCGGCAGTCCTATCAACAGTGAGATCGGTAAAAGCTACCTTTGAACAAATCGAGAAGGAGTCTGCCATTGTGGGTCTGGCAGTAAAGGGCAAGAAGACCATGCTGTTGATACCATCAGCGCAAGACGTCCAGTACACTCGGACCAACTGTGGAACTTAAGAACTACAGCTTCGATGTAGTCAAAGAGTTCATATACCTTGGTACTGCCATAAACAAAACGAATGACATCAGTTTTGAAATTCGGAGAAGGTTAATGTTGGCCAACAGATGCTACTATGGTCTGAGCAGACCACTCAAAAGGTGGGAGGGGGCCTCCTGCCACATCAAACTCACACTCTACAAGACGCTGATACTACCAGCCGT
Source organism: Musca vetustissima (assembly GCF_032173495.1). Taxonomy (NCBI): domain Eukaryota; kingdom Metazoa; phylum Arthropoda; class Insecta; order Diptera; family Muscidae; genus Musca; species Musca vetustissima. Next base: position 74,499 of record NW_026888445.1, read on the forward strand.
GCTGTTATATGGATCTGAAGCATGGGCACTTGTGGAAGCAGATGAGACAGATCTTGGAGTGTTTGAGAGAAAAATTCTCCGAAAGATCTACTTGAGAACTACAGCATCGAGTTAGTCACATATTATATATACCTTGGTACCGCCATAAACAAAACGAATGACATCAGTTTTGAAATTCGGAGAAGGAGAATGATGGTCAATCGATGCTACCATGGTCTGAGCAAACAACTCAAAAGCAAGACCACCTCCCGCCAGACCAAACTCACACTCTACAAGACGCTGATACTACCAGTCGTGCTGTTATATGGATCTGAAGCATTGGGTACTTGCGCCAGCAGATGAGACAGCTCTTGGAGTGTTTGAGAGAAAATTCTCCGATAGATCTATGGGCCGATCTGCGTTGACGGTGAATATCGCCGTTGTAGCAGCGAGCTGTACTAGCTATTCTCGGACATTGACATTGTTAGACATATTGAGCTGCAGCGACTACGTTGGCTAGGTCATGTTGTGAGAATGGATGAAGATGCCCCAGCCCAGAAGGCATATAAAAGCGAACCAGATGATGATTCACGCAGAAGGGAAAAAAATTCTCCGTCAAGGCCACAAATAAGATGGAAAGACCAAGTGGAGGACAACATTGCCGAAAATGGTCTTTCAAATTGGAAAAACTGCGGAAAAGGCCGACGCGCCCGGAAATCTTTTTTTCGGCTCGGCTTATGAAACGAAAGTTCTGTCACAAGCCAGCTATGTAAGTAGGTAGTAATCTACGGCTTTGATAGAGCCTTGAAAATATGTTTAAAAAATCTACAGCCTTTGTTGAGCCTTGAAAAATATTTATATAAATCTATAGGGAGGAATAATACCTGCATTTCTTCCATAGGAAGCAGAATACTTGCAGCTCTACCACAGGAAGAAGAAAACCTGCAGCGCTTCCGCAGGAAAAAGAATACCTGCAGTTCTGCTGCAGACTCCTGCAGCTCTTCCACAGGAAGAGAAATTCCTGCAGCTCTTTCAAAGGAAGAAAAATAACTGCAGCTCTTCCATAGGAAGAAGAATACATGCAGCTATTTTACAGGAAGAAGACTACGTGCATCTCTCGTATATTATGAAGAATACCTCTAGGTCTTCCTTAGGAATAAGAATACCAACAGTTCTTCCATAGGAAGAGGAATAACTGCAGCTCTTCCACAGGAAGAAGAATACTTGTTGCTCTGCTATAGGAGTATGGATACCTTCAGCTCTTCTATAATATAAAGAATACCTCCAGAACATCTTTAGGAAGAGGAATTCCTGCAGCTCCTTCAAAGGAAAAATAATACCCGCAGCTCTTCCTTAGGTAGAAGAATACCAGCAGCTCTCCCAACAAATAGGAATACCTGCAGCTCTTCCACAGGAGGAAGAATACTTGTTGCTCTGCTATAGAAGTAAGAATACCTCCAGCTCTCCTATAACAAGAAGAATACCTCCAAAACATCTTTAGGAAGAGGAATTCCTGCAGCTCTTCCACAGGAAAAATAATACATGCAGCTCTCATATAGAAAGAAGAATACCAACAGTTCTTCCATAGGAAGAGGAATACCTGCATCTCTTCCACAGGAAGAAGAATACTTGTTGCTCTGCCATAGGAGTAAGAATACCTCCAACTCTCCTATAACAAGAAGAATACCTCCAGGTCTTCCTTTAGAAGAAGAATACCAGCAGGCATTCCACAGGAAGAGAAACAGGAATAACCCTTGAAAAAAACCTCAAATTAAAACCCTTAAAAAATCAATGCCTATAACTTTGGCTAGAAAATTAATTTTTGACAACCTACTCCTCTTGTAGACCTTGAAAAAAATATTTTTAAAAATCCACTTCCGTTTTATTTAATATTTACATGTATAGCAGGTGGCGTATAAGTGGTGACACCACTCATACGCACCATATTACACAATTATTAGTAATCATACGCTCCCTGGCCATGATTGACCATGGCAATCTCGATTATCTTACTCAAAAGTAAAGTTTTCAGAATCCCATTTGCTGAACCCTGTGTTGTAGTTTTTGTGTTTGTTTTAAAATAAAAAAAATAATTGTTCTGCCTCTCGGCTAAACCAAAAAAATCATAAAACATTCCATTTTAAAAAAATTGTTTTTCTAAAATTATTCAGGTTTTTTTTTTCATTTCACTCCAAAAAATACTCACTGTTTTTCTCTACGATTATGCATTTATATATATTTTTTTGTCATAATATTATTTATTTTATTTTGGTGTGTGTGTGTGTTAAAAAAATTTTCCAAAAACATATTTTTTTTGTTGAACGCACACACACATTTCCATCCATAACAATAATACAGTGACATATGTGCGAGTGATTTTTTTTTTATTATATATATATGGTGCCCAGGTGCAGTTGGTGGTGATATATAGAAAAAAATTAGTTTCCAAAAAAACATTCATCCAAAAAAATACACGCACGCAGACACACACAAAATTCAAAAAAACGTGTGAATTTGTCGTGTGAACAAAAACACATTCGATGCGAGTGGCCAGAAGCGGATTAGATGGAAATAAAAGAACAAAAACACAGATTTTTTGGGAATTTTTATTAATTATTTCACAAAAAAGTTTAGAAAAAGGGGTAGAGGGAAAATCGGGAGGCTAAGCTACTAACAGAAGGTTTGAAATGAAACAAGAAATTGGTCGGTCGACAAAAAATGTTGGCTCACTCGCAGAATTTTTAAATAATGAAAGAGAAATAAAAACTAAAAATGATACTTGGGAAACCAGGCACAAAATATTGATTTAAATTGGCAGCTGATGTTCTTTGACATATTTTGAGATCTACTTGGGCAAGACTTCCTTTATGGATAATCAAGAAAAATCTTAAAATTATAATAGGTCTTCTTAGCTTAAAATTTACCCTTTAAAAATATCTTAAAATCTACCCTGTAATTATAGCAAATTTTTTTTAAACTTTTCCTCAAATCCCTTACGAAAAATGCATTAAAATCCCTTTATTACTCTTGAAATTAATTAATTTTCAATGAATTTTGATATTTCCACAAAGGTGGCGTATAATTAACGACAGCAGTCATACGCCCCCCTATGCACACAATTTATAGTAATTATACGCCACCTTCAGCCCTTAGTAAATAATGAATTTCTTATGGCTTACATTTCTAATGCTATAAAATTAATTTATTAAAAAAAAAATATTTGGAATCTTATAATTATCTTATTTTATATATAATAAAAATTAATTATTATAAATATATATTTTCCCTACTGGGAGAAAATGGTGTATCTCTTTGAATAGAACTGTGATCAAAAAAAAATATATTCTACCTTTTATACAATTTGTTTTTTACAATAACAAGAAACAAATTCATAACTTTTTGTTGTAATTTTAATTACATAAAAAAATTTATTATACTATATATACTTTTGTTTTTTTTTTATCTTCTTTATATTCAACAAGAAATAGAAAAAAGGGGGAAGTAAAATTGTCAAAGTTTTGTTTTCAATTTTGTGTGACGGCGATGATGGCAGTGTTGGCAGTGTTGATCTAATGAGCAGTATGATTAGTGGTTGTTTTTGTTGTCCTTTGACTTGTGTAGGATGTTTTTTTTTTCATACAAACATTTTTAATTTGAATGGAAATGACATTTGTACATTTGTACATCTACGTATACTTACATAAAATACACCTTGAAAAATATTTTTAAAAAAAATCTACAGCCTTTGTTGAGCCTCAAAAATATTTCAAAAAATCGATAGGGTCAACAATAACCCTTGGTATATATTTCTAAAAATCTATAGGGTCTACAATAATTAATGCCTATAAATTTGGCTTGAAAAAATACACCTTGAAAAATATTTTTAAAAAATCTACAGCCTTTGTCGAGCCTCAAAAATATTTCTAAAAACCCATAGGGTCTACAATAACCCTTGAAATCTATTTCTAAAAATCTCTAATGTCTACAATAGTCAATGTCTATAAATTTGGCTTGAAAATTCATTTTTGACAACCTACTCCTCTTGTAGACCTTGAAAAAAATATTTTTTTTAAATCCACTTCCGTTGTAGACCCTTGACAAAAATATTTAAATGTATAGCAGGTGGCGTATAAGTGGTGATGCCACTCATTCGCACCATATTACACAATTATTAGTAATCATACGCTCCCTCCCCATGATTGACAATAACAATCTTACATAAAATACACTGGGAGGGAAAATCTACAAAACAAATCAGAGGCTGTTGCAGGTCCTTGAAAAACTAAATTTAAAAATCCTACAGACCTTTGAACATATATTTCAAAAAAACAAAATCTACGGTCTTACAGAATGAAAAATATTTTTAAAAAATATGAAGCCTTAGTTTAGCCCTGAAAAATATTTAAACAAAATCTACGGCCTTAGTAGAGCCTTAAAAAATATTTTTAAAAATCTGAAGCCTCAATTTAGCCCTGAATATATGAAAAAAATCGACGGCTTTAGTTGAGCCCTGAAAAATATTTTTAAAAAAATCTACGGCCTTAGTAGAGCCTTGACAAATATTAAAAGAAAAAAACAACTACAGCCTTAGTTGAGCCCTGAAAAATATTTTTCAAATATCTACGGCTTAATTAGAAAATTATTTAAAAAATCTCCGCCTTTAATAGACACTTGAAACCCTAATTTAAAAAAAAACTATGCCTTTAACAGACCCATGAATAAATATTCCTAAACATCTATAGTTGTTGTAGACAATTGAAAAAAATTATTTAAAAAATGTACACCTTTAATAGACCATAGAAAAAATATTTCTAAAAATCTATAGCATTTGTAGACCATTTACAAGTATTTCTAAAAAATCTATAGCTTTTGTAGATATTTAAAAAAAAATAATAATTTTAAAAATCTACGCCTTTAATCTACAGCTTTGGTCTACACCAGACCCTTAAAAATGTTTTTAAAAAATCTCAGCCTTCAGTATAGCCCAGAAAAGACTTTTTTAATGCAAGCCTTTTGTAGCTTGCTAAAAATATTTGTAAAAATTTCCTCGTTCATCGCCTTTAGTGAGCCCTCTAAAAAATTCGGTAAAAATTCACACTTATAGTATATGACGTATTAGTATTGACAACACTCATACGCACCGTAAACCGAAGTAGGTAGATTAAGTTTTTAAATATCCAAGCCTTTAGTAGACCCATTAAAAGTATTTTACAAATTCAAGGCCTTTAATACACTGAAATAGTACACTGAAAATAAGCGTTGGAAAACCCACGTCTTGGGTAGGCCTTAGAAAATTATTTAACAAAAATCTTAGCCTTTAGAAGACCTTTGGAAAATATTAGGAGTTAGTAGATGTAAATACCCAGGAAATCTTGTCAAACTGTTGTGTGTCATTGCAAAGATGAGTTCTTTATACAATATCGAGAAATTGTCCGAGGACAATTACGATTCCGGGAGGTTGCAGATGAAGTCTGTGTTGATTCATCAAGAGTTATGGGATGTATGGGGGAGGCAGAGAGTGAGAAAAAGATGCCGTGTGAACGAAGAGAGATGAGAAGGCGATGGCTTCAATTGTGCTGAGTGTCACATCCGTGTAGCTATCCTACATCAGATCATGTAAAACGACATGAGAATCGTGGAAGAATTTGGAGCATATTCATCGACCAGTCAGGGACCAGTGCGGAAAGTGAACTTGTTTAAGGCGTTGCTGGCGATGAAAATGGACGAATGTCATAACATCAAAGAATATATATGTGAATTTACATTCGTTGTATATAAATTGGCAGAGGCAGGTATAGAGCATGGTGAGGATTGGTTTGTCATCATGGAATCCGCCAGTCTACCCACCTCATATGAGAATTTCGTTGTTGCGTTTGAGTCCAGAGATGGGTTGCCAAAGCTGAGTGCATTAAAAGTAAAACTGGTAGATGAAAGTGAACGCAGAAAATCATCTGAAGGTATGCGCGATGATCGTTCAGAAATAGTTTTTATGGCTCACAACAACAAGATGAAAGACAGAAAGAATTCCCACGCAAGTATAAGAAGAAGAACAAGTGCAAAAGCGTAAAGTTCGACCGGGCCGATCTTTGGATACCCTCCACCATAGATATACTGATAGGTACTTGAAATAAAAATATGGGGAACATACCAAAAAGTGTACCTATACCGACAATATGGTCCTAAATATTGGTCCTAGACCCCATGTTTCTTTGGACATAATTTGTTTCAAAATTTTTTGATTTCATCCAAACTTTGCTCATCCTATTATTTCTTCCAAAATTAGTTCAAGTTCGAACATGGGGCTAGGCCTAAATGCGGGTTACAGTTCATATATATATAAGGTTATTTATCGAACCTTATGTTTTAGTTTTTTTCGTATCTTCCGCAGATGAAATGAAGGGGCGAATATTAAAAATTTTTGGCAGGGAGATCAAGAACCGCAAAATACCGAAAATTGGGGTGTACCGTTATATGGGAGCTATGCCTGCAGACAAAAGACAAACCTATTCAAAATTTCGGCACCATATCTCAATTCCTTCAGAAGATAGCGTGATTACAACAGACGGACGGACATGGCTAGATCGTCTTAGAATTTTACCCTGATCAAGAATATATATACTTTATAGGTCGGCAATGAATATTTCGATGAGTTACAAACGGAATGGCAAAATTAATATACCCTTCATACTATGGTGGAGGGTATAAAAAGCAACAGTGATAGTCGAGGTTCATCGAGTACGCAAAGAACAAGATTCAGGTCCTATAATTGCAACGGTAGAGGTTATTACGCGGCACAATGTCCGAGTGCTCAGGTAGAGTCAAGTACAGAGGAAAATCCCTGTGAGCATGCGTACTCGGCTTTGACAGCGATGGACAAAAATAATTTAAAGAAAAACATCTGGTGTCTAGACAGCGGTGCATCATCTCATTTCTGCTGTGATCGTAATTTCTTTACGACATATGAGGATCACCGAGAGCAGATTACCTTTGGAAAGTGATAATTAGCAACGAAAAAATAGAGCTGAGAAATGCGTTGTTTGTCCCAAATTTGCAGACGAATTTTATTGCGGTTGGCAAAGTAGCGGAGAGAGACATCGTAAATGTGTTTCGAAGAATATGTAAGCCAACCAAAGCCGAGCCATTGTAAGAGCAATGATGAGACACCTATTTTAGAGCCTTCAAACATATTTTTAAAAACTCTAGCTTGTAGTATGTTGCGTATAAGTATTGCCACGACTCATACGCACCATAAAACACAATTATTATGAATCATACGCTCCATTGCACCTACTCCTCCTCATCATCAATAATTCCAATCTCCCTTGAACTACGTCTCTGCTTTCGGTGTCTTTCATTCATAAATTTGTCGCTTAAATATTTTTTTTCGTGTTTTTCTTTCCATATATTCATGACATGCCATCATTGTGTCATGATGACACTGATGACACATACAATTGACATATAAGCAAGCTTTCGGCTTTTGTTGTTGTTGTTGTTGTCGTGTTGCTGCTGCTAGATCAAACTGATTATAATGATAATGATGTTGTAAAAGCACATCATTAAAATACTTGTGAACTCATTTCAATTTTTCATGCTTGTTATTATTTTATTTTTTTTTTGATGGAACAGAAATACAAGGAAGGGTGGTCGTGGTACTGCTGCTATTTTTTGTTTTTTGTAATAAAAATTATTTGTCATTTGCCGCCACAAATTTATTCATAATCCACACACAAGGATTGATGTTTTGTGGTTGTTGTCAGTTTTTCCGTTTTTTTCAGTCAACAAAATTTATGATTAATTATAATGAGAAGTGAGAGTGAGAGAGACCGAGTTGCGGAACTTGACTTCAAAGTTGATTTTATTTCCAATTGATAATTTTTCTATTATTATCATCATTATTTTAATTTTTATTGTTAATTAACAATTAATTAATTTTATTGAATACTTTAATGGTAGCAGTAATTATTATAAAAAATGTTTAAAAGTTGTTTATATTTGTTCTGTAGCTTATTGTTTTTTTTTTATATAAAAAACAAAGGCAAATATTTGTTTGTTATTTTCTTTGAACTATGAACTGCACATATATTCATCTTTTGTTTATTTTAATGATGATAGGGAAAATATTAATTTAATTAAATGTTTTTTCGCATTTTTAATATAGTAAATGATGGATGACACTTCAGACTTGGTCAAAGAATTGAGTATTTTATTAACAAATTAGTTAATATATGAAATACAAAAAAAAAATGCGTATAAGTAACGTCAGTAGTCATACGCCACCCTCAAACACTAATTTTATATTACTAATACGCTCATGAAATGGCTCATTGAAAATTTGAATTTTGAAGCGGATCAACACTGTTTTTATTCAAATATTATTTGCTATAGTATAAAGGCATACATTTTATTAATCATTTAAATGCTACTCTTACTTTTAATATTTGAAATTAACCGTTAACTATGTAAATATTTTGTAAATAGTACTAAAATCTGCATCTCTGAATCTACTACATTATTACACAACCAATACTTGATGAGGATCTTGCTTCTCATAAGTAGTACCTAAGCTCTCAATATGATTTCAATAACTTCAGCGACACTCCGAGTCCGGACCTCATGACTCTAATTCGTTTAGGCGAACACTGAAGGCTTAAGATCATTACCCACGCTTGCCCAAGTTGATGGTCTAGCTCATAAGCTGGAAGTAGTTCCTAAACAAGGAGTAGCCAACATTATTGTAAATCTTCAATTATTCAAAATTCTTCAATTTTGTAATTTTTAATTAAAAAAAAGTCTTGAGTAGACATTAAAGAAGTATTTTAAAAAAAATCATGGACTCTAGTAGTCCCTTTAAAGTTATTAGACCTTTGAAAAATATTTTACAAATATCCGGACCTTTAGTAGACCCTGGAAAAATAGCTTAGAAAAATCCTTGGAGTTAGTAGAACCTGCCAATTAGTTTACAACAATCCTGACCTTTAGAAGAATCTCAAAAAAATATTATATGCATTTTTTGGACTGTATCAGAATTTTAATAAAAATATTTTGCAAAAATCCACTCCTCGAAACATTTTTTACACATATCTACGCTTATGCCAGGTGACGTATACGCATTGACAACACTCATACGCACCGTATTACACTATTATTATTAATCATACGCCTCTGGAAGACTCTGAAACAAATATTTAATAAAAAACATGCCTAAAGAACTCTCCTGAAATATATTTATATAAAAGAAAAATATTTTTAAAAAAATCTACGCCTATTGATGACCCTTAAAAATATTTTAAACCAGTGAGCCGGGCAGTATAGTCGGACGGGGCCGACCATATCATACCCTACACAACTACCATGATACTCTAACATTCTGCGGATGTTTTTTTGCACCCTCTTGCCCGATTAGAGGTCAACAGCACCTCTTTCTTACACAGACATATTGCCGAATATGACGAATATTCAGTACAGCCCTTCTAATTACTTGTCTAGATTGCCTTCACGGTGGGTTGTGTTGTGATGTTCGGCTTTCAATTGTGGCCTATAGATCGACTCGAAAAAACACCAAAAAAAAGTTTTCGGTCCACTTCATCCCAAAATTATTATCTGATCATCACTGAAAATTATAGGCGTTGTTCTTGACCATAACTAAAATCTCATGGAAAATTTCAAAGCGAGCAGCTCTATATTTCCACCCTCTAGTGTGGTAATGGGTTACTAAATAATATCTGAATACGCAAGCACCTGTAAATATTTAAGTGTAACCCATTTCAACACAAAAATATAAGTTTTTGGTCCACTTCATCCCAATATTATTATCTGATCATCACCGCGAAATTATAGGCGTTGTCCTTGAGCATACCTGGATCCTCATGGAAAATTTTAAAGTGAGAATCTCTATATTAGTATCTCAGTACGTAAGCACCTGTCCCTTTCTCCAAGTAAAATTTTGCGATGTTCGGGCCATAATCGCGGCTTCTGGAGCGACAAGAAAAACCGACACAACCACTCTTCTTGGATTTACTGTCGACTTCACGGATCTAGAAAAAACAATTTTGTAAATATGTAAAATTTCGCGATGATCGGGCCATAATCGCGGCCTATGGAGCGACCAGAAAAACGTACAAAAATTAAGTATTTGGCCCATTTCATCCCCTAAATATTAACCGATCTTTACCAAAAACTTTAGGTTCTTCATTGGCCAGAATACATCCTACATGCAAAATTTCGTGAAGATCCACACCTATTGATGACCCTTAAAAACTAATTTTGAAAAATGACGCATGATGACGTATAATTGTTGACAACACTCATACGCACTGTAGCACACAATCATTATTAATCATACGCACGCAATACAACCTTTCAAACCTATTTTTAAATAATTTACGTCTGTTGTAGAACCCCTGTATCGTGTTTACAAATTATAATGGACAGACGGACGGAGACACATGTCTAGATCGACTCAACTAGTCGAGATGTGACGATCGGTATGCTTATGATAACATAATGTGTAGGGTATAAAACTTCCACGCCTGTTGATGACCTTTAAAAAAAATATTTTTAAAATATCAACGCTTTGTGTTGAACTTTGAAAAAATATTTTTAAAAAATCCACGCCTATTGATGACCCTTAAAAACAAATTTTGAAAAATGACGCATGATGACGTATAATTATTGACAGCACTCATACGCACTGTAGCACACAATCATTATTTATCATACGCACGTAGTACAACCTTTGAAACATATTTTAGATAATTTACAACTGTTGTAGAACCACAAAAAATTTTCTCGGCGATTTTTTTTTAATTTCGTAACATTTCCTGACCTTACAATTAAACATATCACAAAAAAAGACCTCTCTAAATTTTGTTTCCATCTCAAAATGTTCACACCTACAAACCTAAGTACTTTTTGCCCATTGTAGGCGCTTCTATTCCAAAGGGCCAAGAAGTAAATTATTTCGTGACTCATTATTATTATTATATTTAATTCTCAAAGGCATGCCAAAAAAAGCGCAAAATAAGTCCTTGAAAAATACGAAAAAGCAGAACAGCTTTCACGTAAAATTTTCTCTAAGGAGCAAAAATGATACTTCCGCTTTGCTATTATTTTTAATTTTTTCCTTTATATTTTATTTAAACAAAACACAGCTTTGCTTACTAATACGCACATTTTTAAGTGTTATGACGTCGTCGCCTGGCCTTCACCCTAAAATTAAGTTTTCTTTTATTGCTTTTGTTTGGCGAATTTCCTTGTGAAAACATAAAAATAAAGAATAGAACAATAGGTAGCAAAAAGGCAGCAGCACTTAAGCCTTCATTTGTGACGACGAGTCGTAGAATAAAAAGACCATACACACACACACCATGTTAAGCATGTGTGTGTAGTCTCCTGGCTTTTTTGTTACTACCATCCTCAGCACACACAATAGAGGCTTTTGTTTTCGCCTTTTTTTGGGGCCTCAAGTAGGTGTGTAACTTCTTGTTCACTTGTATGCCTGCCTCACTCATATTCCGATGGTAGGTTGCAACTTAGCATGTATTTTCATGATAAATTTTACACAGTTGAACATTTCTGAAAAATCTGAATGAATTTTTCTCTATGGAATGTTAGATGACACTTCAACACATTGTAATTGTACTTCTTTCGCAAAGTGTTTCTTTGTGTGTGTGAAATAAAGAAGTTAAAATGTTCCTCTGTTTTTCTTTCTTGAAATAGTGTTAAGAGAAAAAGGAAAGCAAAATAAGGAGAAAATAATTCGAATTAAAAGTAAAATTAGTTTTAAATATAATTATTGACCCCCTACGGCGTATAAGTGCTGACGTTAATCATACGCAACCATCGAACTCACTATAATTTATTTTCTCCACCAGGAGCAATTCTTTCAAATACCTAACATCGATTGAGACTTTAGCAGACCCTTGAACAATATTGTACAGTAATCCTGCTCTTATGTAGACCCTTGAAAAATATTTTACAGAAATACTGGTCATTAGTAGTCCCTTGAAAAATATTTTACAAAAAATCTAGTCGTTAGTAGGATCTGAATAAAATTAAAAAAAAATCCAAGACTTGTAGTTTACAAAAATATCTTTAAAAAAATATTTTACAAAAATCCAGGTCATGATTAGACCTTTGAAAAAAAATGTTAGAATTAAAACTTAATTTAGCTTCCAAGATAATCAGGGGTCATATGGGCGTATAAGTAGTGACATTAAGTATACACAACACTCGAACTCTATACAATTTATGCTCCCCACCTCGAGGAACACATTCAAAATACCCAAAATAGATCTGTAATTTTTATAGGACTGCCATGAAATGAAACGGGACACAGAGAAGGACAATGGAGAAAAAATAAATTAATTTTTGAATATAACAGGGTCTGCGAACGTATAAGTAGTGGCGTTAAGTATACACAGCCCACGAACTCAAAGCTATTTTTAACCTCCACATGGAGGAGCACACTCAAAATACCTAAAAGCGATCAGACATTTTTTATGGGTGCTATTAAATGAAATGGAGTTCAGAGAAGAAGAAGGAGAGTGAGGGTAAAATAAATTAATTTTTAGATATAATAATAGGGCCTGTGAGCGTATAAGTAGTGTCGTAAAGTATACGCACACCTCGAATTTAATGCAAAATATCTAAAATCGATCGGGCATTACTTCAAAGGGGTACTGCCATGATAAATTTCTGCCAGGAAAAAATGAAATATTAGACCACAGAACCGCAGGTTGGAAACTTAGGGTTATGTACTTGAATATACGAAAATACAAAATATCTAAAATCGATCTGAAATTTTTTTATAGGTGCTATTAAATGAAATGGAGTTCAGAGAAGAAGAAGGAGAGTAAGGGTAAAATAAATTAATTTTTAAATATAATAATAGGTCCTGTGGGCGTATAAGTAGTGTTGTAAAGTATACGCACACCTCGAATTCAATGCAAAATATTTAAAATCGATCAGGCTTTTCTCTATGTGGGAATTATGTCATGATAAATTGCTGCCAGGAGAAAACGGAGAAGAAGAAGGAGAGTGAGGGTAAAATAAATTAATTTTTAGATATAATAATAGGCCCTGTGAGCGTATAAGTAGTGTCGTAAAGTATACGCACACCTCCAATTTAATGCAAAATATCAAAAATCGATCGGGCATTTCTCGGGTACTATGCCATTATAAATTGTTGCCAGGATTAGACTACAGACCCGCAGGTTGGAATCTTAGAAAATGAATACGAGAATACAAAAAATTTGGATACCGTTCGTTGATCGGGAACCGTTGATATTAGAGCCTTTTTGCTTTAAAATTTATCCAAAATAACAATTATATGGGTGCAGCTTCGATACATGAATTAATATTGATAATTTTTGGTAGGTACGTAATGAGGACCCATAATACGAATTTTTGGCTAATTTGATTGGAAAACATACTCAAACTCCCCAAAATACTTAAATTCGGAAGGTGCTCTTATATGAGGGCTACCCTAAAATTTGGACCAATATTGATAATTTAGCAAGATATTCCACTTAATGAGAATGAGTACGAACTTACATCCAATTTGTTGAAGAAATGTCCTCAAATTCCCCAAAATACTTAAATTCGAAAGGCGCTCTTATATGAGGGCTACCCTAAAATTTGGACTAATATTGATAATTTAGGAAGATATTCCACCTAATGAGAATGAGTACCAACTTACATCCAATTTGTTAAAGAAATGTCATTAAACTCCCCGAAAGACCTAAATTCGGAGGGTACCCTGATATGGGGACTAACCTAAAAAGAACTAACCTAAAGGAACAATGTTAAAAATTTTGGTAGGAAGATTTTCTTACCAAAGAGGATCTAAAATATAATATTACATCCAATTTGTTGAAGAAATGTCCCCAAACTCCCCGAAAACCCGAAATTTGGGAGGTAACCCTATATGAGGGCTTCCTAAATTTCTAAAATTCGGAAGGTATACCCTTATTTGGGGGACTATCCCAAAAAGTGGTCCAATTTAGATACTTTTTGGCTGGGAAATTTGCTACCCAAAGAGACCCTAAAATACAAAAATTTCAGGCAATTTAATTGAAAAATGTCCCCAAACTCCCGAAGTACTGAAATGCAGAAGGTACCCTTACATGGGAACTACCCCAAAAAGAAAGTCAAATCAGATCATTTTTGTCATGAAGATTTATTACCACAAAGAGAATCCAAAATACTAAGTTACAGCCAACTGGTTTGATAAATGTCCCCAAACTCCCGAACTACTGAAATTCGGAAGGCAATCTTATATGGGGGCTAGCCTAAGATGTGAAGCAATTACAATAATTTTTGGTAGGAAGATTTACTAACCAAAGAGAATCCGAAATTCCAAATTACAGGAAATTTAAGTGAAAAATGTCCCCAAAACTCCCGTAGTACGGAAATTCGGAAGGTAACCTTATATGGGGACTAACCTTTTAATAATTTTTAATAATTTGTAGTATCGAGATTTACTAACCAAAGAGAATCCGAAATGCCAAATTACAGGCAATTTAAGTGAAAAATGTCCCCAAACTCCCCGAAGTACTTAAAATCGGAAGGTAACCTAAAAAGTAACGCAATTTCAATAATTTGTAGTATGGAGATTTACTATCCAAAGAGAATCGTAAATACCCAATTAAAGGCAATTTAAGTGATAAATGTGGCCAAATTCCCCAGAAGTCCGAAATTCCAATGGATAGCCAAAAAAAAAAAACGGAGCAATTACGATAATTGTTTGCAGGACGATTTTCTAAAAAATAAGAGCCAACAATTGTAACTATCACACAATTTGAGTAAAAAGGCATGTTAAACCTTGCCAAAACATCGAAATTTGGTAGGTAGCCATTTATAGGGACCTTACCAAATGAGAAATAAGATATATCCCATTTTTCATATTTTTTCTTTTTTAATATTTTTCCAAAAATTTCTTCTATTTTGAATCTATTCTTCTATTTTGAATATCTTACACATTCATCGACATTACTCTAAATCTTATCACTTTCACAGCTCATAAAGATAATCTTCCATTCTACTTCCTTCCGATTATTTATTGCCCAAATTTTTTCTTTATTACCTTGACAATTTCTATTTGAGTAAATCATCCATCATTTTTATTAAATATAAATAAATAAAATTTCATGTACTTAGAGAGTTATTAGTAAGATACTTTGAGCTTGTGTATGTGTGTGAAATACACACTCACTTGTCAGATGACTTTGTATTTATAAAGCTATTAAAACACACAAAAATATGATTTAATCTTAAATTGAAATAAAAGCATTATTTGATGATGTGAAAGATGGACATATATATATTTTCGTAATAAACGGACAGAAATTGGATTTTCAGGAGGAATATTGAATTTAATATGGAGACAGTGGAACCGATAGACAATGGTACACATCAAAATCAATCAATTGAAATTCTACCCCATATATATCCTACGATTCAGTATCTCTTCTAAAAATCAGTAGGGTATATATGGTGTACAATTTCTTATCTATTTATTTTTATTATAACTCCATAATTTTTGTAGACATGTACACCTAGAAAATAAAACTAATTTCTTAAGAAAATGTTATCCCATATTTACCCTACTGATTACGGTTTCAACTCTAACATCAGTAGGCTCTATATGACGTACAATTTTCTCAAGCCATATGTCAATTTATTTACACACAAACATTGTGTAAAATCAAAGTAATTCCTTGAGGGAATATTATCCTATATATACCCTACTGATTTATATATCTTCCCTAACAAATAGTAGGGCATATTTGGTGCAGAAATATCGCAGCTAATTATTTTTTATATCGGTGTAATTTTTATAGACACGATCATCTGTAAAATAATTATTGATAGAGAACAATTTGTCCCATATATACCCTACTGATTTCAATATCTCCTCTGATAATCAATTGGGTATATGAGGTGTATAGTTTTACCCACCAAATTTTATATGTGTGTGTGCCAATTTTTTTTCAAAAAAGATAACTGCAAAATAAAAATAATTACTTAAAGAAATTTTCTCCCATATATACCCTACTGATTCATATATCTTCTCTAACAATAAGTAGGGCATATTTGGTACAGAAATATCTCAGCTAATTGTTTTTTATATATGTGTGTAATTTTTTATAGACATGTACATCTGTAAAATAAAAATAATTGATTGAGAAAATGTTGTCCCATATATACCCTACTGATTTCGGTATATTCTCTGATAATCAATTGGGTATATGAGGTGTATAGTTTTCCCCACCAATTTTTATATTTGTGTGTAAATTTTTTTTCTCCAAAAGAAACTGCAAAATAAAAATGATTTCTTAAAGAAATTTTCTCCCATATATACCCTACTGATTTCTATATATCTCCTCTAACAATAAGTAGGTTATATTTGGAGCAGAAATATCTCAGCTAATTATTTTTTTATATATGTGTGTAATTTTTTATAGACATGTACATCTGTAAAATAAAAACAATTGATTGAGAAAAGTTTGTCCCATATATACCCTACTGATTTCGGTATCTCCTCTGATAATCATGAGATACCAATGAGGTGTATAGTATTCTCCACCAATTATTTTTTATATATGTGTGTAAATTTTTCTCCAGGAAGATAACTGCAAAATAAAAATAATTGCTTAAGGAAATTTTCTCCCATATATACCCTACTGATTTCTATATATCTCCTCTAAGAATAAGTACAGAAATATCTCAGTTAATTACTTTTTATATATGTGTGTAATTTTTCATAGACATGCACATCTGTACAATAAAAACAATTGATTGAGAAAAGTTTGTCCCATATATACCCTACTAATTTCGGTATCTCCTCTGATAATCAGGAGATACCTATGAGGTGTATAGTACTCTCCACCAATTATTTTTTTATATATGTGTGTAAATTTTTCTCCAGAAGAAACAGCAAAATAAAAATAATTGCTTAAAGAAATTTTCTCCCATATATACCATACTCATTTCTATATATCTCCTCTAACAATAATAGGGTATATTTGGAGCAGAAATATCTCAGCTAATTATTAGTTGTATATAGACATGTATAGACATGTATGTGTGTAAAATAAAAATAATTGATTGAGAAAATGTTGTCCCATATATACCCTACTGATTTCGGTATCTCCTCTGATAATCAGGAAATACCTATGATGTGTATAGTATTCTCCACGAATTATTTTTGAGAAGTGTGTCCATTTTCTGCAATATGATCCCTGTGAAATAAAAATAATTGTTTAAGGAAGTGTTCCCCCATATATATCATACTGATATCGAAATCTTCTCATATAATAGTTTATATTAGAAGTGTGCGAATCTTTATGCAGATGGACATCTGTAATAAAATAGTTGAGGAAATTGTGTCCCATATATACCCTACTACTGTAGGTAGTCTCCCATCAGTAGGACATATATGGTGTACAGAACTTTTTCAAACAATTATATTCATTTTAAGTGTGCGAATTTTAATGCAGATGAGCCTCTGTACGAAAATCTATAAGTTGAGGATTTTTTTTCCGTGTATACCCTACAGATTTCTGTATCTTCCTCATAATCAGTAGGGCATATATGGTATATGATTTTCCCCAGGATTGTTTTTTTAGAAGTGTATCGATTTTTCTGCAGACAAAAATATTTGAAAAAAAACAAAATGCTTTTGGAATGTTCACCCTATCTATACCCTACTGAATTCCGTATCTCCTCTGATGATTAATAGGCTATATATGTTGTACAAAAAAATGGTTAAGGAAATGTTCTCCCATATGTATCCTACTTATCTCTATATCTCCTCTAAAGTAAAATAAAATAATTCTTTGAGAAAATTTTGTCCCATATATACTCTACTGTATCTTCTTTGATGATCAGTAGGGTATATATGGTGCATAGTTCTAAGTGTTCATTTTTTCGACAGACAGAGATCAGTAAGGTTTTTAGTTTGGTAAATCAATATTTCTCTAACATAAAATTCTAAAAAAACTATAAAGAACCCAGAAAAATTTAATTTTTTTGACATACCTGGTCCCACTGTCCATCATCATCATCTTCTCATGACTTCAAATTTCCTTTGTCATGTCTCCATTTCCACTTGAAAATGACTCGTAAAGTGTCCTGACATTACTTTTCGGATGAACTTTAAATACCAGCAACAATACAAAAACACAACACAAACCGAATAGAACCTCTTCAAGACGACAGGAGGTAGCAGCAGCAGAAGTACTCCATTTTGAAATTAATGCCAAAACATTGTCAAGTTTAAAGTGGTGTCATTTAGACTTTTAGATTGTTTCGTAAACACACACGCACAAACACGTTCATACATGCATTTGTTTATAATCCACTCATTGTTGTATATTTTATCAGCGCATGGAAAAGTAATGGCCTTTTTGTTGCTGTTACTAGCGTCATTGAATGAATCTTCAATGCCGTGCTTCGTCTACGCATTGTACGCACTTGAAAAATATATATGGAGGAGAGAACAAGAGAGAGAGAGAGAGTGAGGGAGGTAGGAGGACATCCTGCAGTGCATTTTAGATGCACTTCATCATAGTCATCATGCACAGCCATACATTGTAGTAATTTTGTTTATGTATTGCACTTTATAAAATGAAAATGACAACAAGAGCGTGTACGTATGTGTATTCTCGCGTCTATGCGAGAGTCTATTACTTTGATTGTGTGTCCCCCCCATTTAAGAGTTTGACGTTGTTGTTTTGTTGTATTATTTTTACAAATGTCGTTGCCATTGTTGTTGTTGTCTGTAATAAATGTCATTTGCAACAGCAATTGAACATGAATGACAGACAAACAACAGAGAGGTAAGAGACTATTCTCAAGTACACACACACACTTGATAAACTTGTATGTCAACTATGAGAGAGAGAGAGCAAGAGAAAACATGAAGTACCTGTCGTGGCACTTATTTAGATAATTGATGCAAGGAGGCATACGAATTATAAAAGAAATTGATTAATTTGGAAAATAGGGAAATTTTAATTTCAGCGGAAGAAAATTTTCAATGAAAAAGTGAATCCATATATATCCAACTGAATGTGGAAAATATGTATTTTTTGAGTGTATTTTAATGCAAATTATTTAATTGCCCATATATACCCTACTGTTAACTGTATCAACTCTGACATCAGTAGGGTATATATGGTGCAGAATTTCGGCAGTCAATTTGGTATATAGTTTTCTCTATGGTAGTTAGCAGCACCAGATTAAAACATCTCGATATACTCAAGGCCATCTAAATTTCTCCTGATCGAACAATGAGAAATCAAATCGATCCTGTTGTGATAGACGGAAGGCATTCATCCAGTGTTTTTGACGTTCGATCGATCCGAGGAGCACTCGTCTTAATGTAGCAGCAAATGTGCGATCTAACACAAGCTGCAAACACAACAGGTAGCAGCAGCCTACTCCGCTCAATTTACCCACCTGCTTGACGAAAGCACTCCTTGTCATGAAACCCGTGATACGATCAGGAGTGTCAATGTGAAAAAAACCAGCGCATAGGGCAACTCTGCAGACAGTAGAACCACGCAATGTGATTGAGACTTGAGAGAAAAGGTGAAACGTTTTTTTTTCAGAAAAAAGAAGAGAAAACAGGAAAAACGTGAGCGGGAGCAAATCGAACCTGGAAACCCTGTAGAGATGAAGAAGGAAACCTGGTGACAGATACATACAGCATGTTGATGATCTGGAAAGTGTATTTTGAAATGCTTCTGGTATCAAATAGTGACAGCGAAGAAGATATCTTGGAACCAATAAGAGATGATGCTATATAGTGTATACTACATATCCAAGTTGAGGTCAGAGTAGCAATCAATCGGCTGAAGAATAATAAAGCAGCAGGTGTCGATGGGTTATCAGTCTTATTAAGTCTTCTTCCCATCGCATATAAAGTGCTATCCAGTGTGGTGTGTGAACGAGTGAAGCCAATTGTCAATAACTTGATTGGACCATACTAATGCGGCTTCAGGCCTAGCAAATCCACAATTAACCAGATCGACGAAAAACATATAGACACATTCCACCTATTCTTCGACTATGAAGCCGCATTTGCCAGCCTTATCCGTTCAGAGGTATTTAAAGCCATGTCTGATTTTTGCATCCCTGCAAAATTAATTCGGCTATGCAGGATAACTTTAATTGGCACAAGGTAGCAGCAGTTAAAGTCGGAAATTACCTCCTGGAACCCTTCAACACCGGACGAGGTTTCAGACAAGGTGACAGTTTGTCGTTTGATATTTTTAACATCCTGCTGGAAAATGTCTTAGAGAGGCAAAGGTGAACAAAATGGCACCCTGTACACGAAATAACACAGGTTAGTCGCCGACGAAATCGACATAATGGTTCGAACATTGCGAGCGGTAACAGCCACCTGTGAATGAAATGAGGAGTCTATCACAGTGGGACTGGCAGAAAATGGCGAGAAGCTGATGATATCAATACCCAAGACGCCCAGTAGACTCGAATCAACTTGAGAACTACGGGTTCGAGGTAGTGAACGATTTTATATACCTCGGTACCGCCATAAATAAAACGAATGACATCACTTTTAGAATTCGGAGACGGATGGTGTTGGCCAACAGATGCTACAATGATCCAAAAGATATATGGGCCGATCTGCGTTGACGGTGAATATCGCGTTGAATGAACCATGAGTTGTACCAGCTATTCTCGGACATCGGCATTGTTACACGTATCGCAGCGAGTACGTTGGCTAGGTCATGCTGTGAGCATGGAATAAGATGCCCCAGCTCAATAGGGATATACAGATCGAACCAGCAGATGGTTCTCGCAGAAGGAGAAGGCCACGAAATATCAAGTGGAAGGCAACATTACCGAACATGGTCTTTCAAGTTGGAAAAAATGGACAAAAAACAGGTGCGCCTGAAAATCTTTTTTAAGCTCGGCTTATGGAACGAAATTTTTGCCACAAGCCAGCTATGTAAGTAAAAGTGTGTGGATTTTAATGCGGATGGACATCAGAACATAACTTATTGGTTGAGAAAAATTTGCCCATATATGTCCTACTGATATCTGTATCACCTCTAATAATTAGTAGGGTATACATTCTTCTCCACCACTTCATTTTTATAAGTTTGTTCGTTGTTCTGCAAACATTCTTCTATAAAATAAAAAAAAAAAATTGATGAAATTATGTCCCATATATACCCTACTGATTTCGGTGTCTACTCTGATGATTGGTAGGCTATATTTCGTGGGAAATTGTCTCACCCTAATTGTTTTCATTGTAAATGTCTTAATTTTATAGACATGTATACCTGTAAAATAAAAATAACTGATCGAGAAAATGTTGCCCCATATATACCCTACTGATTATTGTATTTACTCTGACATTCATAGGGTGAATAACTGTCATACAATTATGACTATGCATATTTTAATGCAGATCGTCGCCTGATAAAAGATAATGATGTAAGATAAAAAGAATTATTTGAGAACATTTTGTCCCATATATACCCTACTAATTGAAAAGATTTTTAAATTTGGAATTTTTCTCCCATATATACCCTACTGATTTCTGTATCACCTCTCATGATTAGTAGGGTATATATAATCCACCACAGCAATTATTTTTTATAAGTTTGTTCGTTGATTTGCAGATCATTATTTTCAAAAAAAAAAAAAAAAAAAAAAATGTCCCATATATACCCTACTGATTTGTGAATTTTTTCAAAAAAATATGTAAATAATAAGGGTATATGTCGTGTTCAATTTGCTCACGCAATTATTTCAATTTGAGTTGTGCGATTTTTAATGCAGATGACCTTTTGTAGGAAAAATATTTCTTGAGTAATTTTTCCCCATATATACCCTACTAATTACTAAAATTTTCTAAATATTAAATATTAATTTGAAGTATACTGTTTGCATAGCTCGCTCTTAATAGCATTTAAAGCTTTTCCACTTTTTGATAATTCCTGTAAATAAAGTAGCAATAAGTAGGTAACTTTAGACTTCCGAAGATCTTAAAGTGCATGAATTGATTGGGTTTTTGGTGCTTGTGCATTAGTGTGTGTATGTGTGTGAGTGCAAATGAGGTGCTTAACATGTGTGTGTGAGAAACAACGTCAGTTTTAGGTGCTCCACTTAATTGTGAATTAAAACTTACGATTTTTACATTATCTACCTTGAGATGCGGAAGAAGAGCTTTTCATTAGACATACATATACATAGATACATATATACAAAAGTGCTTATAAAGTGCCTTCGTTATTATTAGTGCTTTCGTGGGGGATTTGATTTTTTTTGGTTTTGAGCTAAATATATAAGGGGGTATATAAAATAAGTTTTTGTTTTTGCGAAAATAGAGCTTATCGACTAAGAATGTGCTTAACGTTTAAAAGGTGCTTATACAGAAACATTTAAGTAGTAGTGTTGAAAATATATTTGAATTTTTTTTAAAATGTTTATAAATATTTAATAAAGAAATGTGTTTATACATTCTCATATATAATAGAAAATATGGTGTGAAAAAAAAATATTTTTATAAATTAAAAAAATGAACTCATCTACATAACTTTTAACAAATAATACATTTTTTTATAAAGAAGAAACAAATATTATTTAAAAAATTACATATTTAAATAATACCATTTAAATAATGTGTTTTACATTCATTTAGAGAATATAAATCAAAACATTCTCTAATAATGTTTATTTCTTTTTTCTTTGGTAGAACAAACAATGGGAGTTCATAAAAAAGTTGGTTTTTTAAGCAGCAGTTTTTGTTGCAAAAATCAAAAAAAGTGATTTGGTTTTTTTTTATATTTAAAAATACATATTTACATTCATCTATAATTACTACAACAAAAACCCAGAAACGTTCTCAAAAAATTGGTTTAACGTTTTTTTTTTGTTTTTTCTCTAGAGAAAAAAAGTTACATAATAAATTTACAACCAATCATAAAAGGCATGCTTTGATTGAATAGCGTTTATTATTATATTTTTTAATATAAAATATGTATTATAATGCAATCATAAAAATGTACAGCTGTGTTTGTTTTGATATTATGTGAATGTGTGTGTGTTTGAATTATTTTTTTTTGTGTCGGGCAAAAACTAACACGCATAGTTTGAAAACTGAATGGAAATAATGAAAAACTGCAGATTCAAACCTACAGATTTCATTATAACTTTTTTTCTGTCAATCAGAGAAATTCAAAACAAAATGATGGAGAAAAATTTTCCTTCAAAGTAAAAAAAAATGATTGAGAATTTTTTTCTCGATATATACCCTACAGATTACAGTATCTGCTCTAACAGAAGTGTCTACATTTTTCTGCCCACAGAAATCAGTAAAATCGAAATAATTGTTTGAGAACATTTTGTCCCATATATGCCCTACTGATTACTGCTACTCTACTCTGACATTAGTAGGTAGTATATGTAAAAATTTGTAGTAGTAAAAAAATTTGTAGTAAAATTTACTCATACAATTATTTTTATCATAACTGCGTGCATTTGGAAGCAGCTGTGTCTGCTCTAACAGAAGTAATTATTATTTGTTTGTTATAGGTTTGTCATATACCAAGTTTTTTTTTTAAATTTGTACCATATGTGCCCTACTGATTTCGGCAGCTTCTCTATTAATCAGTAGACTATATATGGTGTATAATTCCCCCCCCCCCCTTTTTTTTTGCTTAAATGTCTACATTTTTCTGCCCACACACATCAGTAAAATCGAAATAATTGTTTGAGAACATTTTGTCCCATATATGCCCTACTGATTACTGCTACTCTACTCTGACATCTGTAGGCAGTATATGGTGTAAAATTTCCTCATACAATTATTTTTATTATAACTGCGTGCATTTGGAAGCAGCTGGCCGGCCATGTGTACACAAATAATTGATTCCGAAATTTTTTCTCCCATATATACCCTACTGATTTCGGTATATCTTCTACAAATCAGTAGGGTATTTTTTGGTGTACAACATTTCCAAACAATTGTTTTTGTTATAAATTGCGTTCATTTGAATGCAATTAGACATCGGAAGAAAAATTATTGGTTGAGAAAATGTTCGCTCATTTGTGTTTCTTCCTTTAAATAAATAGTGTATATATGGTGTAAATTTTTTTTTAAACAATATATTCTATTATAAGTGTCATTTTTGCTGTAGACGGATATCTGAACAAAATATATATTTAAACATTTTTGTCCCATATATACCCTACATATGTAATGAAAATAACAGAAATGAGTAGGGTATATATGGGCAAACATTTCTAAACAACAAAATTTGTACACCATGTATACCCTACGGATTTGTCCCACATATATACACTACTGATTACAATATCTAGGTCTCTTGATTTTATATGATGTAGAATTGTCTCAATCAATTATTGTTATTGTAAATATGGCATTTAAATGCAGATATACATCTGTACGAAAATTATTAGTTTGAAGATTTGTATTCCCATATACAACCTACTAATTTCCTATTTCCTCAAAAAATCAGTAGGGTATATATGGTGTACCATTTTCTCAAGTAATTACTTTTATTGTTCATTTTTCTGCAGGAGGATTTCTGTGATATAAAAAAAATGCTTCAGAAAATGTTG
>NW_026888446.1:0-9772 GCF_032173495.1 Musca vetustissima
TTTTGTATGTCGAGAGGTGGCCTTGTTTTTGAATTGCTTGCTCAGTGTTCTCTGTTGCAGAACACTATTCTTATCCGGATTTAAAATCTGATGTTATTATGTTTCTTGTTTATGGCGGTACCGATGTATATAAAATCGTTCACTACCTCGAAACTGTAGTTTCAAAGTTGATAAGAGTCTACCATCAGCTTGGCCTTCTCTTCTTTGACAGAGAGACTTTGGCTGTTACCGCTCGCAATGTTCGACACAATATGTCGATGCCATCGGCATGTTTGGAATTTATGGATGTGTTTTTGTGGGTCTTTTCCAGGATTTTGGGCGGGGTGAAAATTTGGTCTATGGTGAATTTACCATGTCTGAAGCCACATTTATATGGTCCAATAATGTTATTGACCATTGGCCTGAGTCGTTCACACAGCACGCAGAATAGCACTTTACAAATTTCTCTATAGTTGGCACACATCGTATTGTCTCTTTTTGGTGCAAGGAACACATGATGCTGAGATCCAGTCATTGGACATGCATACCTTTAGCCACATTGTACTAACCAGCTAGTGTATGCTCCCGAACAGCATCTGACCACCGGTCTTGAATATTTCGCCTGCAACGCGACGGCACTTCCTGTCTTATTATTATTTATCGATTGATTGCTATTGTGGCTTCATCTGGCCTAGATGGTATACACTCTATACCTTCATCTCATATTGGTTCTGAGGACACCGTTTGATACCAGAGCCTTTCAAAATGCTCCATCCAGATTCCCAGCACGCTTTCTGTATTCGTCACCAGGTTTCCTTCTTCATTTCTATAGGAGGATGTGCAGTTTGTAGGCAGTGGGCAATTCTTTGCCATTTTCGGGACAAGGAGTGCTTTCATCATGCAGGTGGGTAAGTTGAGCGGGGTATGCCTTTGCTACCAGTTGTGTTTACAGCTTTCGATATCGAGTTTCCGTGTTGTGTTAGATCGCTCCTTTGCTGCTAATTTAAGACGGGTGCGAACATTAGGAGGCTTTGACTTCTTTTTCGTTAATGTTTCGCGACAAATACCAGATCACTATTTCAACGGGTGTTGAAAGTAGCTACCCCAGGTGACACCGCGTCAGTGCCCACAATTTATATGAAAGAGGGACCAAGATAAGCATGGGCTTTGCCATGTTATAACCAGTGAGAGCCGTTCCTTGGTATCTACCATCCCCTACGTTAGTAAATTTTGTTTCCATAAAAAATATAAATTTAAAAAATGTACTCAGGGTATGCTTAGATTTTGACCGCCACAGTATAAGTTCGATCTGACCATAAAAAATATCATTATATTGGTGGTGTTTTTCTAAAATGTCAAATCGAAACTCACACAGAAGCGTTATCGTGTCAAAATAATAATATCACTGCTAGCATTTGCAATATTTCACAAATACCAAAACCCCTCGGACATTCGGGTAGACGTAAATACAATTTCACTATCATCTAGCGTTACGTGTTGCTGCCATATTTGATACAATGTTACAATTATGCGTAAACAGCATGGAAACCCAACAAATATATATATAATCGTATGTAGCGGCTGTTATATCATTCTTACATTTCTACTTTGTATACCAACTTCATTGGTTGGTATGGGCAAACAAGGATACAGATGGCGCTTTATGCTTTCTTTATTGCGTTTTTAAGCTTTCGCTTTGCGTTAACTGGCTGCTGGCTGTCGTTCAGATCGCTTGCATGACGTTTGCCATTGCATGCCCCACAACACATAAAATATAATTATCTACAATCCGACACGCCTATTTAGTGTGAAATTGTGTATATGAATTTGCTGAAATGTCTGCAATTTCAGAAGTGATAGACCCTTTGTAAAATTTAAAAAAAAAAAAAAACATTTTTAAAAACGTGGAGAAATTCATAAGGCAAGTAGTAGCAATACACAGATGTGCCTTTAATTCATATATTCAGCGGAATATGAAAATAATATGTTTTGTCAGGTTTTCTGGTATGCGAAAGCAGGGCTAATGACGAAATGTTGATATGTATTTTACATACGGTTATTTTAAATATGGCTAATTTGGAAAATATATATAATTTCTAATTAACTGCGAGCTATGATTTGTTTTTAGCATCTAAATAATTACGTGTGAGGAATAAAAAGTTGCTTTCACTTGATCTTTTCAACCGGTCTTGAATTGTTTGGCTGGTAATCCATCGGTACCTGCTGCTTTATTATTCTTCAGCCGATTGATTGCTATTCTGACCTCATCTTGGCTAGGTAGTTGGATATCCTCTTCACCGCTACTATTTGTTACCAGAAGTTTTTCAAAATGCTTCTATATCCTCAGCTGGATAGCACTCTGTCTGTATCTATCACCAGGTTTCCTTCTTTATCTCTACAGGAGAATGTGCCTGCACCAAAGCCTTCCTGCACCTAACTCCTGTATATCTCGATATGTTCACGCTCACGTTCTGCTTGTTCTTTTTTCTTTTTTCTGAAAAGAAGTTTCTCCTCTCTACTTTTCTCCCGATAATTCTCCATCACGATAATTCTCCATTACGCTGCGTTTTTCACATCAGTAGCGTTACGATACTCCTTATCGTACCATGGGTTTAGTGATTGTGGTTTTTGGTACCCAAGTGTTGCTTTTGCTGCAGTTTGTAAGGAGTGGGCAATTCTTTGCCATTATGCTTCTATGTATGTATCGGGACAAGGAGTGCTTTCGTCAAGCAGTGGATAAGTTGAGCGGAACAGGCTTCCGATATCTGTTGTGTTTGCAGTTTTTTTCACTGGACGAATGCCTTCCGTCTATAACAACAAGATCAATTTGATTTATCGTTGTTTTATCAGGAGAAATCCAGCTGGCACGTGTATATCGAGATGCTTGAATCTGGTGCTGCTAACTACCATGTTTTTGCAGACGCGAGAACCTGAGAACCTGCAAAATTACATCCACTTAGTAGGATACATCCGCTGCAAAGTAGGATAATAATATTAAAAATGTGGTTTATATGGAGGCTATGTCGAAAAATAGAAGTATGATGGGACGTATATGCTTATGATTTTCATCTAAATAATGACACTTTGGGAGAGAAATACAAATGAGAAGGTCTGATATATAATTGTTCTTTCCTAAGTACGTATTTAACTACACCTCTACCTTGGATATGAGATAGTGTTCTGTTATATTATCTAAATTTCCAACAAAAATCGAATCTCCCCTAAGCATGTGGCAAGTGCATTAAACCACAAATTCTCACATGTATTTATCAATTCCTACATGATACACCGGCAAGGTAAGATGGAAATTTTTGAAACCCTAATGCATGGAAAATTTTTTGTCAACATATGTGATGAAAAGCAGTTGGTGTGAAGATTGGCGTTTTGATTTCCACCCGGTATATTTTTTCTGCGAAAATTCGTTCAAAGATATTTATTTAAATCCTTTGAGATTTGCAAACATTTTTCCCGCAAATAAAATTTTCCAAACATATGAATATTGTTATTCACCCTCTCACCGTTTTTCCTTAGAAAAACAAAATATTTGCATATGAGTTAGTAATTTGCATAAAAATTTTGTTTTCCTTGGAATTATCTGACAAGAATATGCTATAAAAGTAATATAACCATTGAGAAAAAAAACAAGAAAAACAAACTAGATACTTTTTAATGATAAAACACGCATAAACAATTTATAAATTTTACGTGACTCATCCATATGTAATTTTATCCATTATCAAAATAGAGCCCCGTTATGATTGTTTTTGTGTGTAGAAAATGTACGCACACACAATGCCATCCACTTACAGTGTATACGTATGGATTTATCCATATATACACACATCCTCAAACATAACTTATAATAACTTCCGTTAAATTATTCATATATGACATTGAAAATGGCGCACGTTCTCCCTTCATCAACTCCTTTGTATTGATATGGATGGTTAGATAACATGAATTGTTGGTAGTTTGTTTGCAGTTTGATTATATGTGTTTTGGTGGATTATTTTGTTTTATTGTTGTAAAAAATGTCCTGAAATGTATCAGACTATGTCCTTGAGTGGAATATATACATCAGAATTCGAAGTTGAAAAGGTGAACATTTTTTGAGAAACTGTAGTTCCAGCTGTAGTTCCTGGAAATATTTGATGAAAAAGTTAAAATTATCTTCAAAGCTATAATATAACTTCCCCTATAAAGCGATCTAGGGGAATTTAAAAATTTTGTTTATTTTTTAATACACATTTTGTAGGCCCATATCTACTTTTGGAAATAAATAATCAAATGGGTTCAAGCGTAGAAAATAAGTTACTTCACAAGTTACACTGGTCCATCAAGGGCAGATTGGTTCGAACTAATCATTTATATTTTACGTAATTATCATTATTGGCCGTACAAGGGTGTTTTTGACCTTGGGTATGAAACAATTACCGTCATTTATATTTTACGTAATTATCATTATTGGCCGTACAAGGGTGTTTTTGACCTTGGGTATGAAACAATTACCGTTGGGTCTATTGCGCTTTGGTTCCCTCATTATACAAAAAATACTATATTATGTCACCAGTTAATGCTAGTCCGAAAGAAATATATTAAGGGAATTTTCCATAGCTTATGGAAATTTGTCATTTTAAGGTACAGGTAGAACAGAATATATTACAAAAAATTTCGAGTCGATCGTCAAAAGTAATTGGCTGAGATAAATGTATAACCCATAAGTGTTGTTGTGCAGAAAGAGCGCACCAAAAGTATCTGAAGATGGGAACTTTAGAGTTAACAGCCAACAAATCATCGTGCCATAACTTGACTTATGGAGAAATTGTCCTTTTTCATCGTTAGACAACACCTATAGTTTATGGTAATAATCTGTTCCTGTTTATGGCATTAAATGGACCAATAAGTTTGTTTTTACTAGTAAGTCAAGGACTATATAATATTTAGAAAAGCGATATATCTATAAAAACTGTTTATACCCTCAGTCATAAGGTGTATGTTATATTTGTATTTCAATCCAAGCTTCAAAACCTGAAATATTCGTCGTAGTACCCATAAATTATATACAGTTTTATGTTCAAAATAAACAAATACGTCGATTTAGGGTCCGTCTGTTGGAATCATGAGAGATCGCTATATTTAAGACATTTTTAAATTTCGCACATACGTTGCTACTATTTATTTGGTATTGATCGTATATCGATCCACGTTTTTGTATAGCCCCATATAAAGTCTCCCTCCTGTGTCCTTGGAGGGTCAATATTGTCTATATAAGTACATATTTTGATATTACTTCCTTAAATGACATGTACATTAAAATTTTTTGCATGCTTGTTTTCTTGAGCAAATTTTCTAACCGAATTCGCTATAATTTAATTCATTGGTTCTTATTGGGTCCAAATCTATGCACTAAAAATGATAATATTGCTCCACTTTCCATATTTTGGGGAGTTTTGGATTATTTTTTTATTGGACAGAAAATTTTATCCGTTAGGCCCCATATAATGATACGCCCAAAATCTTAGTATCATGGGTACGTTTTTCAACATATAACAGTACACCCAAAATGTCGGTAGTTTGGGGGTTTGGAAATGTTTTCAAACTCAAATGGCTCCAATTTGGTATTATGGTTTCTCATTGGGTACCACATCTTCTCGTCAATAATAATCATAGTCCCCATATAACGGTGCCCCAAATTGTCGGTATTTATGGGGTTCTGCGCTGATGTTTCAAGCGAATTTATTGAAATTTATTATTTTGGATTCCTACTTGGTGATAAATCTCACTCTGCCAATATTTGGCTCACATATTTATACCCTTCACCACACTTTTGTACGGGGTATTATGTTACAAACATATGCACAATGTTTGTAACAGGCAAAAGGAAACAGGATAGACACATGGTTCCTTTTGAGAATATGCATAGAATCACTTTTTGAGTCGATTTATGCATGTTCATCCGTCCGCCCGTCTGTAGATGTTAAATTGTAAACGAAGTACAGGTCGCATTTATAATCCGAATTGGATGAAATTTGGCATATGTCACTTAAAAAAAAAATCTGTTCAGATTTAGATATAGCTCCCATATATATTTTCGCCCGATTTAATGTAAACGGTCCCTATATATCTTTCGATTTGCACTAAATTTAGTACAGCGCACTGAATTAGGTCTAGAATGATGTGTGTTAAGTTTCCTGAAAATCGGTCCAGATTTAGATATAGCTCCCATATATATTTTCGTTCGATTTAGTGTAAATGGTGTACCAATGTCCTATATATCTTTCGATTTGCATAAAATTTGGCATAGCGTCCTATATATCTAGCGTACTGAATTAGGTCCAGAATGATGTGTGCTAAGTTTCGTGAAAATCGGCCCGGATTTAGATATAGCTCCCATATATATATATATATGTTAGCCCAGATTTAAATATAGCTCCCATATATATATATATATATATATATATATAT
The DNA here is from genome assembly GCF_032173495.1 of Musca vetustissima. Taxonomy (NCBI): domain Eukaryota; kingdom Metazoa; phylum Arthropoda; class Insecta; order Diptera; family Muscidae; genus Musca; species Musca vetustissima. The sequence goes on from NW_026888446.1 coordinate 6,445, forward strand.
ATAATCGTACCTCCCGATTTAAGGAAATTGTTGTCTATTTTACAATGTATTATAAAAATTATGTGAGCCAAATATTGGCAGCATGTGTCAAGTGGTTCTCCAAGGCAAATACTTAAATTAGGGGTACCTTTATATGGGAGCTACCAGAAAATGTGGATGTACGGCATCGATATTTGGTACCCCCTGAAAAGTCTCTGTGCCAAATTACAGCCAATTTCATTATAAAATGTGGCCAGTAGATACAAATTACTTTAAATGGGGTGGTAAGGTTATATAGGGGTCATATTAAAACAAGGGACCAGATATCCCATTTTCCCATAAGCCAAATTATGGAAGCCTGCGTCGAGTGTTTTACCAGTCATATCCGATATTTGGTCAAATACTCAGGGTTATACTATAAAACTATTAATTTTTAATCGGCATAATAAAAGAAACCCGGAAATGGGGTTTAAGATGTATTAGCGGTTCTATAGTGCAATTGTCAAAAAATACCCACAAATGAATATTTACCGGTAAATATAATCCCTACTTATGGCTAATGGAGAATATTCACTTTGATATTGCAAAAAAAAACTTTGCAATCCTTGCACATCATAATATTTCTTCCAAACGTATCCAAAGATAAATTACCTCACCCCCAAAATTGCGAAAATTGTAAAAAAAAACGAATTGTCTAATATCATGCGAATCCGATTGTACCAAACTTTGTACAACCTACTATCTTCACCAAGCCTATGTCAAGTCAAAAGATGGGACCCATTGGTCCACTCCTATTGGTACCTCCCTCACAAATGGCAAAATTTAAAATATATACATACATTCAATATTAGGCGACGGGAATCTCCGATTTGAACCAAACTTTGTACAGCCTATTTTCTTTATCAATATGGGACTAATTGGTCCACTCCTTCCATGTGCAATTAATATCAGACCATATATGGAAGTCTTATAGATTTTAAGAAAAATCACCATTGAAAGTTGCTGAAATTTGTATTTCGTTTTGAACGTCTGTATAAATCCAATTTTTTAAGATCCCCATTTTTTGATTTCATTGGAGGCTTTAGCCACATGTTCTAAACTCATTGCCTATAGTATAGTTCCACGCATTTTCCACTCATGTGGGTTTTGGTAAAATATTACGATGTACAATCAATGGATTAAATTGGATACTCCATTTGCTTCACATGAAATTTACACATTTTGAAAAGTGTTGACAATTTGTGGAAAGGTACCAGGTGTGAAGAACCGATGCGTTCCATACCTGATTTATATACAAGCTTGGTTTAAATATTAGACTGTGCAAAGTTTTTCAAATCGGATACAAATCGATGAGGCACATTTTCGCTATAGCAAAGTGTAAGGGTACAAATAATAAAAATCGTGAGGGGTCGCCATAAATTTTAATGATTCATTCACGCTTCTCTTCGTCAGTTTTGTGTCTTGCCAAATATTTTGGAATGTAGTTCTTGTGGATGGATTAAATATTATTGCTATTCTGGATCACAAATTAGAGAAAGGCATTATTCTGTTCGATTAATTTTCAAGACATTTTTTTGTTTTTAAAAAAATAAGACTTTTAAAAAAGTGGGATATAGTATTAAAAAAATTATTTAACAGTTTCCCTTAAAAAATTGAAAAGTTTTTCAACTTGTTTTTGTTGTTGTACGGGGAACGACTTCGCATAGGTTATTTACCAACGAATTATATCACCCAAACACATATGTGTACATAATAAAAACAAGCATATACACACATATAAATATTTTTTGGAATATGTCCTTGTTGTTCTACAAAATTTATTTGAATATTATTAAGATAAGACATCTTTTCTTGCTAAAGGAGACGTGCTGAAAGACTATCTATCGTTTTGCATGTTTTTTGTTTTATTTGGGAAAAAATACATTAGACACACGCACACATCCCCCCACTTTATAAGCTTCGTATATCATATGTGGGTACGTATGTGTGCGAAAATATTTTGCATATGTAAATTGCTAAGGGAGAATACCCGTACAGCCTAAATTCATAAGAATTTGTTGTTGACAGTCATTTTTGTTAAGACTGTTTATTGTTGTTTCTGAGGATTTATTTCCATTACCATGTTGAGAACCGAAAACAACGAAAGTGAAAAACTTTTTCTCTCCAAGGTAACATTTTCACTCTCAAGGGTTTGTCTCTGTGCGATGGATAATGACAAAAAGTGCTGTTGTTGTTTATTGTGTCTGCAAAGTTTTTTCGGTTTTTTGTTAGAAAGAAATAATTTTTAAATTTTATTTTTTTTAACACAATGTTTGTGTAAGAAAATTATATTCTAATGTTACTGAATACTTCCATAGAACTTACATACTTACATCCGGAATTTATATTTTAATTATAAGATTATTGGCCTTTTATAAACCAATGATATAGATACTAATGTGCACAATTTTTTTTCAAAATATCGTTCTTATCCTCCACATTCTACTACCCTATATACAATAAATCGAAATCAGTCTGCATTTTATTGCCATAGACAATCAATGCTGATGCAACAACAACCTATACTGATCTTAACACCGAATACGATGATTGTGAATGAACTGACCATAAAAATAACGAATATATCGCCATTGGATTGTATCGCAACGTGTCTGAATGTTTTCAATTTAAAATACAATTCAGATGAAAAATGATTTTGGAATTATTTGAGGCGTGGCACAAAAATCATCATCAACATCAATGTACGACGAAATGATGTTCAGCAAATGTAACAAAGTATTGGTGTTGTTGATGTTGGTTCGGAACGGAAACTGCAAATTGTTGCAGAGGATATTGGTATGATTTTTAAGAGGATCGTTTTTTGTTTTAGTGTTGAGAGCGGCGTGAGGAATAAATGGGACATATGCCTACAATAATGTACGAAATATTCTTAAATACATTTGTATACCCTCAGCTTTATGGCTGTCGAAATATTAGTTATAAACCACTTATGCACAAAATAGTACGATAGCGGTTATGGCTAAACATGATTTCTCTTTTCTTCAGTCATGTTTATGTTAATCTCTCAGTTACGCTCTCACACACTTACTCTCGATTTTGCACACACTTACTCTCTGTTCAGCACTGTTTTAGACCCATTGTTTCTTTAGACCAACTCCATTTCAAACAATTTGGAGTCGATCTAGTGTGCACGATAACTCTCAACGGAAGTAACTGATTTCATCCAAACATTGCTAATGGCAACTTTTCTTCCAAACTTAAAACTGATGGGTAATATCGGCCCACTCGTTCGTATTCCTAGCATTTCACCCACAAAGAGTAAAAAATTTCAATTGTGATAAATTTAATA
>NW_026888447.1:0-9771 GCF_032173495.1 Musca vetustissima
TAAATTGAATTTCGAGTGATAACAAAAAACAAATGTTTATATATTTGTTTGTATATATAGGTCCATTTGTTTATATATAGCTCCCATACATAATTTTACTCGATTTCATACAAAAAATCCAAGCCTGCCCGTTTGATATGCAATTTTTCATTGATTTCAGAATGGTATGTGTGTGGAGTTTTTTTCAATTGCTTGAAATATCTATCTAGATAGCACATTTAATTTCGCCCGATTCCATCTCAATGGTCCTCCAAACACTCTGTGTCTTTTCTATCTACAAGATGTTGTGGATATTAACATCTCTTGTGTGTACCCACAGTGGTGTAGGCGTGGAATTCTTAAAAATTATTTTAAGGTTCTGGCATAGGCGTGGGTTTTTTAAAAAAAACATTTTTTGGGGTCTGACATAGGCGAGGATTTCTTAAAAATTATTTTAATGGCTCTGGCTTAGGCGTGGATTTATTAAAATTTATTTTAAGGCTCTGGCATAGGCGTGAATTTCTTAAAAGAACTATTTTAAGGGCTCTGTCATAGGCGAGGATTTGTTAAAAACTATTTTAAGGTCTCTGCCATAGGTGAGGATTTGTTAAAAACTATTTTAAGGGCTCTGTCAAAGGCGTGGATTTCTTGAAAATTATTTTAAGGGCTCTGTCATAGGCGAGGATTTCTTAAAAACTATTTTAAGGGATCTGGCATAGGCGAGGATTTGTTAAAAATTAGTTTTAGCGGCCCAGAGGTTATTTGGCATGTTTAGTGCCATAATGCAGTAATTTAACATCCGCTTGGGGAAGTGCACTTGCTTAATGAGAGAACGTAAACGGCCACACCCTGACCATTAACGCTTAGAAAACTAATTTAAATATCCCACCAATGTTATGAGCCAATGTGTAAATAATCGGCATTAAGTTGAAAGATTATAATTAAAAAATGTTTTATATATAAAAAAAACCCTCAATTAATAAAACAAAAATATTTTTTAAAATAATGCAACGTCAAAAAATGTTGAATGGCAGAAAATTATAACAATCAAAAAATTGAAATGATTTAAAAACTATAATTTTTTTGATTACAGATCATAATCAAAATGAAATCATATTTCTTCATCGCCACAAGCACACACACACGTATATACACCTACAGAAATAATAGGGTATACGATTTCATTTTATGTCAAATTGAAAATTATATATTGAGGATATTATTTTATTATGGGGTTTTAGTAGATCTAAATCAGATCAGTTAAATCTAAAAATGATTGATTGATAGATGATGGGGACAGTGGGACAAAAATAAAATTTTAAAAATATATGGTACGTTAAAAATAAAATATATATGTATATAGTATTTTTATAAATTGTTTAATATATTCAATTTTCAATCTTGTTTACAAAAATCCCACTGTGCCTGCTTGTGGTTCTGCCACCGTTAAGGTGTGTTCTAGCACCTTTTCTCTATAGCTATGTATCCATGGCGACATAAAATCACGTCATTCGAATAACTAAAAAAAACTAAACTGCTGACCCAGTACTCTGGCCAACTTTTTTTTTTTTGAATTTCTACAAAGCCAACAACAGAAACATAAAAGCAAAATCGACAAAATCATATCTTGCAAATTAAATCATTATTTTTTTGTTGTGGCCAAGTTAGTCGGAATTCGATTCTATTTTGCAGTTTTTGTTTTAATTGATATCGAGCCATGGTAATGGACAGGTTGATAGTTGAGAATATCTGATTCTGTGTTATTTTTGTTTTTCTCCTCAATTCAATTTTTAATGTTCGATTAGCAACACTAACGATGCTTGGGGCATAGAACGTTCTCTAAAGAAGGAGAGAGATCTATGATTTGTAATGAATTTCAATTCATGCCATGTCAAGATCCTAATCTGCGTTCAACAATATGGTGTTAATTAAAAGGCAGTGGTAAGAATTATATTCTTTATTAAAAATATATGATGAAGTTCTTTTATGGCATAAAACATAATGGAAAATTGTTGTAGTTTTACATTTCGACTGAAGTTGGAATTTTTCAGAGAAAAATGGAGATATAAAAAAATATTTTGAATATAATAATGACATGGATTTAATATATATGGACTAAAAATATATTTTAGAGACGTGTATTTTAAAAAGAAAAATATCCTTAGAGGTCTAACAGAGGCCAGAATTTTATAAAAATATATATATATATATATATATGTATATTTAAAGGAGGAAAATATTTCTGATAGTAAAGCAGAGACGAGGATTTAAAACAAAGATATTTTTGAGAGTCTAGCAAAGGCTTGTATTTTTAAAGAAATTTCGCAGTTTTTTTAAGAACTATATTTTTTAAGAAGTATAGTCTAACACAGGTGTATATTAAACCAGTAAGGAAAGTAGTAAAGTCGGACTGGGCCGATTACACCCTTCACCACTTTATGTATATTGTAATCGAAGGATCATACACATTTCTGCAACCTATGCTAGATGTAATTTCCATCGGGCAGATAAGGAATCGTTTGCGTGTAATGGGACAAATTTATGCCACACTGTTAAAAATATAGTCTCAATCAGACATCCGTTCGAAATATATATGGTACGTTGTGCAAAATTTCGTGACAATCCGACAAACGTTAGGAGTTTGGTGCTCCATTTACCTAAAATCGGACGAAAATATATATGTGGACCTATATCTAAATCTGAACCGATATTCTCGAAACTAAACACACCTCATTATAAACTCAATTCAGTACCCTATGCGAAATTCGGTGGAAAATGAAAGATATATAGGGATTTTGGTGCAACATTTACATGAAATCGGACGAAAATATATATGTGAACCTATATCAAAATCTGAACCGATTTTCAGGTTCATCATCATTCTAGACTTAATTTAGTACACCATTTGGTACACCATTTACATTAAATCGGATGGAACAATATATTTGGGAGCGATATTTATATCTTAATCGATTTTCACGAAACTTAGAACACATCATTTTAAACATAAACCAGTACGCTGTGCCAAATTTCGTGCAACGCGAAGGATATATAGGGACTTTGGTGCACCATGTACATAAAATCGGACGAAAATATATATGGGAGCTATATCTAAATCTGAACCGATTTTCATTAAATTTAAAACACCTCTTTTTAGACTTAATTCAGTACGCTATGCCAAATTTAATGCAAATCGAAAGATATATGGTACTTTGGTACACCTTAAATCGGACGAAAATATATATAGGAGCTATATCTAAATTTGAACAAATTTTCACGAAATTAAACACACATCGTTCTAGACTTAATTCAATACGTCGTGCCAAATTTCGTGCAAATCGAAAGATATATGGGACTTTGGTACACCATTTACATTAAATCGGACGAAAATATATATGGGAGCTATATCTATATCTGAACCGATTTGCGCGAAACTTAACACACATCATTCTGGACCTAATTCAGTACCCTATGCCAAATTTTGGATAAATCAGAAGATATATAGGGACTTTGGTGCACCATTTACACAAAATCGGACAAAACTATATATGGGAACTATATCTAAATCTGAACCGATTTTCACCAAACTTAGCACAAATCATTTTAGACATAAACCAGTACGCTATGCCAAATTTCGTGCAATTCGAAAGATATATATATAGGGACATTGGTAGCTATATCGGGCGAAAATATATATGGGAGCTATATCTAAATCTGAACCGATGTTCACCAATTTCAATAGGGTTTTACCTTGGGCCAAATAAGCGACTTGTGCCAAATTTCATCCAAATCGGATTCTAAATGCAATCTGCATAAATCGACTTAAAAAGTGATTCTATGCATATTCTCAAAAGGAACCATGGGCCTATCTCGATTCCTTTTGTTTGGGTGGCGATGGGTATAAAAATTAAACTGTGGTAGATTTTTTAAAAAGTATTTTTTTTAAGAATCTACCACAGGCGTAGATTTTTTTATTTTTTTTTCAATCTACCAGGGGCGTACATTTTTTTAATAAAAAGATTTGTTGAGACCTCTACTGGAGTCTAGGCGCGAATATAAAAAGGTATATTAAAGTATAAAACCTAGCTGAAAACCAGTAAGCGGAGCAGTATAATCGGACGGGGCCGATCATACAATACCCTACACAACTTCCACGGTACTCCATCTTTCTGCGGATGTTTATTTCAAGCCTGGGCAATATTTCCACTCTTTTGACGGATTAGAGATCAAAAGCACCTCTTCCATACTCTGACTTATTTTCCGAATATTTCCAATATTCAGTAAAGACATGCTTATTACTTATCAAGATTGCATTCACTTTGGGTTGTGTTGTGATGTTCGGCTTATAATTGTGGCCTATAGTTGGACTCGAAAAACAAAAAAAAAAATAAGTTTTCGGTCCAAAGTATTCCAATATTATTATCTGATCATCACCGACAATTATATGCGTTGTCCTTGACCATACCTTGATCCTCATGGAAAATTTCAAATCGATCAGCGCTATATTTCCGGCCTCTAGTAACTCCAATTTAAAGGCCAACCACTCCTCTTGGATATACTTTACTTTATACTTCTCGAGCCTATGTCCTTCAGGGGAGAATATATACGCCATAGAAAACCAATTTTGTAATTTTTCACACAAAAGTCAGGGTCCATTTGACCGGCTAAATATTGTCCGATCTGTATCAAAACTGGCATGCTTATTCTCCATGTAAAAATTCGCGATGTTTGGGCCATAATTGCGGCCTCTGGAGCGACCAGAAAAACGGACAAAAATTATTTGGTTCATTTCATCCCCTAAATTTTAACCGATCTTTACCAAAACAATAGGGGTCTTCATTGGCCAGAACCCATCCTAAATGCAAAATTTCGTGAAGATTGGTCTATAACTGTGGCCTGTATCGCGTTTACAAATTATTATAACGGACGGATGGATGGACACACATGTCTAGATCGACTCAGCTAGTCGAGATATGACGATCGGTATACTTAAAGGTGGGCCTAGGACCAATATTTCTTGGCGTTACAAACTCTCGGGGCTGCACAAGTTATAATACCCACATAGTTGTGTAGGGTATAAAAATATTCCATTCCATTAAAATATTCTTTAAAAATCCATGCCCAGAGGTCTGGAAATTATTTTCCTCTGCCCCTCAGAAAATTATAACTAATGAACATGTCTTTCAAAAGTGTTTCCAAAAAAAAAAAATCTGCCGAACAAATCTCTGTCACAGAACGTGTTCATAAATAGTAAACCACAAACATAATTAAATTTTGAAAATGGTAAACTGTCAATTAAAATGGATATGTTGGCCATAAATGCAAGAACCAAAATCTGATGTTAATTATAAACAGCGAACAAAAAAAAAACACAACGACGACAGCTACAGAAAGACATGGCCACACCAAATTGAAAAATAGACTCTTGTAAAAATGTACTGACAAAATTTAAGACAAAAAATCGAAAAAAAATGTAAAACAAAGATTTTTGAAATTGAAATCCAAAAAATAAAAATATTATTCGAGATAAACAAATCCAATAAAAAATCAGTGAGCGGAGCAGTATAGTCGGGCGTGGTCGACCATATGAAACCCTACACAACTTCCACCAAACTATAATTTCTGCGGTTCTATACTCTAAGCCTGGGCAAAATTTCGAGATATTTCACCTCTCTTGACCGATTTTAAGTCAACAGCTCCACGTTCTAACCCTGGCATATTTCCAAATCTTGTCTTCCCGAGATGAATATTTAATCCATAAAATAAAAATGTGGTCACTTTAGGTTGTAGTTGATTTGACCCTCGGAATATTGACCGATCATCATATAAATAGCCGTTCTAAATAATTATTCAGATCCCCTTCACCGTGTAAAATATGTGTTGTTCTGCATATAATAATGGCCTCTAGAGCGACTACAAAATCTGACAAAATAAAGATTTCGGTTTATTGCACCGTAACCACCATCTCAACATCACCGAAAATTATAGGCATCGTCATATTCGACATAGAATACAAAATTTTTAATTGTTCACACAAAAGTTAGGGTCAATTTGACCCGCTAAATATTGACCGATCTTTATGAAAACAGTCATGTTTATTCTTTGGCCCGATATTATGTTTGGGTCATAATAGCGGCCTCTGGCCAGAAAATCAGACAAAAAGTACGTATTTGTCCAATTCATCGTCTAAATTTTAACCGCTCTTTACCAAAAACAAAAGGGGTCTACATGCAAAAGTTCGCGAAGATTGGTCCATAACTGTGGCCTGTAGCGTGTTTACAAATTATAAAGGATGGACGGACACAAATCCAATAAAAAAATAATTTATAAGAAAGGTTCAGGAGATGCGGTTCTTGAAAAAAATATTCTATAAAATATTTGGACCATAAATGTTCTGAAGAAACAAATCCTTTCCGAATTCAGGGCTTCTTATGACTCTTGGTAAATATTCTTTAAGAATCTGTACCACCTTTCCCCTCTTTCCTCAGATTTTTTTATTTAAATCTCTTAGCCCAGATTTGCATTACATCAGCCTCAGCAAATAGTACACATGTTATCCATTCATTCCTCCATCCCGCAACATTACCGCACATTATAATTTATTACAAAATCATGGTTTGAAAGATTTCAAAATTCAATGCAGTGGCTCAAAACAAAAAAATAATCGTGCTTTGATCCTGCTGCCCCCGAATTCCCCCCCCCCCCCCCCCCCCCTTTATTTCAGCAGTTCACAGCATTTAGGGTTGGGCTGTAAATTACTTTATTATAGCCTCGTATTCCAATAATAACATTGTCTGACCTGTTTACTGTTTGCCAATTCGTTGTTCTTTGTGTAGTGGTTTCTGGGCTTCTTGAGGCCAAATAGCTTCTGTGCAGAGCTGTGTTGGGAGTATTACGAAAACTGAAAAAAATTACCTTTAAGAAAAACACACATATGACCAATGTGACCTTTACAAAAATGGCTAAAAATTGAAAAAAACGCCAAAACGTTAAATGTTTTCAAAATGAATATCGATTAGATGCTAATGGATAATTTTCCATTGAGATTTAGGCGGCGTAGCTTTTTTCTGCCTTGGGAAAATATGAAAAATTATAATTTTTTATGGCTTTGATTTTTTATGGCTTTGATTTTTTATGGCTTTGATATTAGAGCCAGGCAAAAACAAAAATTATTTCTATTTTTCGGTACTAAGCTAAGAGGGAGAATTGTTTTTACAAAAAACAAAAAAACAAGGATGATGTTTGAAACCAAATTTTTCAAATTAAATCATGCATCTTATGACCACTTAAAAATTATCTTTAAAACCTCCTTCACACCATCTGTAGACACTTGAAAAAAATATTTTTTTAATCCAAATCTACGCTTTCTGTAGAGAAAATTCCACATCTTACCCTTTGGACCCATTGAAAAAATAAATCTAAAAAAATCACTCTTTCCGTGGACCCTTATGGCTTAAATGACGCTTCCAAATTAATTTAAAAAAAAGTCCACACCAACTATTTTGAAATATGAAAATCACATCCTATAGAAAAAAAACCAGTCAATCTCCATTCAAAAAAAAAATCCCCGGAAGTATAAAAGGAAGCTGTGTACAAGCTAATGCATGCCAGATTTCCGTACATCATTAAAAACTTCCTCCCAAAAGTGATTTCCGAACATAAAAACATATTCACATATTTTTTCTTTGCTCTAATTTGTCAGAAAAATAAGTCATCATATCAGTCCGGGACAACATTTAAATTTCATAAACTGGCTCCTCCAGGCTTGCCTCACCTTTATTAATACACTTTTTAACACTTCCTCTTGGATAGGCATTCGAAAACAAAACCAAACTCCTAATTATGTGTGGAAAATCTGGCATGGAATACACATAAAAACCCGACTAACATCGACGAAAACCCAAATTACTAGGCGCCAAGCTAAACCAACCTGAAACCCACTAAACATGACGACCGAAATTCAAGTAGTTTAACGGTAATTTGTGCAAACGCCCAATTTTATTTTTTTAGCGCTGATACGATTTAGGCCTAAACAGCAACACAGCAATTTCTTTGCATATCAATTATATCAGGCACAGTGTTGCGAAACCGAAAAAAATATTTTTTTTTAAAGGCCCATCCAAGGCGTGGATTTTTTAAAGAATATTTTTTCAAGGCCTACAAGAGGCGTGGATTTTTCAAAGAATATTTTTTCAAGGCCTACAAGAGGCGTGGACTTTTCAAAGAATATTTTTTCAAGGCCTACAAGAGGGGTGGATTTTTCAAGGCCTACAAGAGGCGTGGATTTTTCAAAGAATATCTTTTCCAGGCCTACAAGAGGCAAGGATTTTTTAAAGAATATTTTTTCAACGCCTACAAGAGGCGGGGATTTTTTAAAGAATATTTTTTCAACGCCTACAAGTGGCGGGGATTTTTTAAAGAATATTTTTTCAACGCCTACAAGAGGCGGGGATTTTTTAAAGAATATTTTTTCAAGGCCTATCCATGGCGTGGATTTTTCAAAGAATATTTTTTCAAGGCCTACAAGAGGCGTGGATTTTTTAAAGAATATTTTTTCAAGGCCTATCCATGGCGTGGATTTTTCAAAGAATATTTTTTCAAGGCCTACAAGAGGCGTGGATTTTTCAAAGAATATTTTTTCAAGGCCTACAAGAGGCGTGGATTTTTCAAAGAATATTTTTTCAAGGCCTACAAGAGGCGTGGATTTTTTAAAGAATATTTTTTCAAGGCCTACAAGAGGCGTGGATTTTTTAAAGAATATTTTTTCAAGGCCTACAAGAGGCGTGGATTTTTTAAAGAATATTTTTTCAAGGCCTACAAGAGGCGTGGATTTTTTAAAGAATATTTTTTCAAGGCCTACAAGAGGCGTGGATTTTTTAAAGAATATTTTTTCAAGGCCTACAAGAGGCGTGGATTTTTTAAAGAATATTTTTTCAAGGCCTACAAGAGGCGTGGATTTTTCAAAGAATATTTTTTCAAGGCCTACAAGAGGCGTGGATTTTTCAAAGAATATTTTTTCAAGGCCTACAAGAGGCGTGGATTTTTCAAAGAATATTTTTTCAAGGCCTACAAGAGGCGTGGATTTTTTAAAGAATATTTTTTCAAGGCCTACAAGAGGCGTGGATTTTTTAAAGAATATTTTTTCAAGGCCTACAAGAGGCGTGGATTTTTTAAAGAATATTTTTTCAAGGCCTACAAGAGGCGTGGATTTTTCAAAGAATATTTTTTCAAGGCCTACAAGAGGCGTGGATTTTTCAAAGAATATTTTTTCAAGGCCTACAAGAGGCGTGGATTTTTCAAAGAATATTTTTTCAAGGCCTACAAGAGGCGTGGATTTTTCAAAGAATATTTTTTCAAGGCCTACAAGAGGCGTGGATTTTTTAAATAATATTTTTTCAAGATTTAAAACTCTTCGATTTCCAACCACTGTGCCTCCATGCAAAATAGTTGTTTTCCAAAAAAAAAAAAAAAAAAAACATGAATAAATTTCGGATTCACAAACAAATCAATTTCATGGAAGAGGGCAATGACATTCAATTTTTATGCTTTTTTTGTAGTCCATAAAAAAAACACGAACCTCAACTAAACTTGCTGGAATTGCCGGTTTTTTTTTAATGGAAAGAGGAAGCTCTTTAAAAACCAACAACAAATTGAAAACGGAATGAATTTTTAAGGCCCAAGTCATCTTCATTAATAATTGGCATTAAAATGTTTACTAAATGATATTTACAGATTTTGTTTATTTATACAGCTGTTGTTGTTTTCACTTCGATATCCGCTCGGCCGACGATG
>NW_026888448.1:0-9913 GCF_032173495.1 Musca vetustissima
CCCGCCCCTGCCGACCGAGGGGGCTACCTCCCTATACGCAGGGAGCACGTACACACCAAAGACCGGACTAAGGCGGGTTAGTAGTGGTTTAATAACACCGGCTACAGATAGATCATCAGCCGGCAATTAGTAATAATACAACAAATATAAATTAGAATTAGATACATTAAACAGACATTACATTAACATACATTAAACAGACAACAGTAAACAAAAGCTACAATATAAAAATTGGCAACTGCTGCTCAAATTTCAGGGTCTACTGTTTCCAAGCCCAGTATAGAATTCTTGATAGCATGCAATGGACTACTTAGGCATATAACATTACTTATGCTATTATATATTACACATAAGGACCTCATTGGGTTGTTTAGTTCATAATTAGTTCTCGCGATGGACAATTTCAACGGTTCAAAATTACGTGTTCTTCGAGAGGGAACATTAAAAATTATTTCTCCCGTAAGAAAAGGTGAATCAATCAGACCACGTGTTAATTTAATAATAAATAATGCTCTTAACATGAAACGTCTTTTTTCTAGTGTTGGAAGATTAATTAACAATAATCGACTTTTATAAGGTGGAAGTAATTCCGATGGGTTCCAATTTAGGCCACGCAAGGCAAAGATTAAAAACTGAACTTGAACTGACTCAATTTTATCACAGTGACATTTATAAAACGGACTCCAAAGAATGCAACCATATTCTAGGACTGGGCGGACAATACTAACAAATAATCTTTTAGTAACATAAGGGTCATCAAACTCTTTAGACCAGCGTTTAATGAATCCTAATAAAGATTTGGCTTTATTAACACAAGAATCGATATGAAGATGAAACCTTAGTTTAGTATCTAAGATGACGCCAAGATCAGAGAAAGAATCAACATTGTCCAGTTTGTATGACCCTATAAAGTAATCGGATTGTATTGGATGTGATCTGAATAAGGAAAATTTCTTACATTTTTTTAAATTAAGAGACATTCCATTTGCACTGCACCAGTTAAAGAGTGAGTGTAAATCGTACTGTAAATAAACTGAATTACGTGTATTTATATGCGAAAACAGCTTGACATAATCTGCATACATTAGTATTTTGGAATAAAGATTGGAATTCGGAAGATCATTTAGATAAAGAACAAACAATAACGGACCCAAATGACTTCCTTGCGGAACTCCAGAGGAGACAACAATATCTTTAGAAAAGGAATCACTGAACAAAACTTTTTGGGTACGATCCTCTAAATAGGATGAAATCCAGCATAAAAGAATTGACGGGAACCCCATAACATTAAGTTTATGGAGTAATAGCTTATGAACTACAGTATCGAAAGCTTTACTGAAGTCTGTATAAATAACATCAGTCTGTTGTTTATTTGCGAAGCCATTATGAACATGACAAACAAATTCAAGAAGATTGGAAGTAGTAGATCTGCCTTTCATAAAGCCGTGTTGAAAAGGGGAAATAATACTTTTTATAAAATGTGATATTCTTCGTGAAACTAATAGTTCAAAAAGTTTAGGTATGGCACTTAACTTCGCAATACATCTATAATTATCTATAAAACATCTATTACCAGATTTATGAAGGGGGATAACATAGCTCGACCTCCACAAATGCGGAAAATAACCTGTATTTAAGGAATAGTTAAATATTTTTGTAAGGGGTAAAAATAATTCATTAGCACAAGATTTCAAAATGTAGGTTGGAACTCCGTCAGGACCGGGGGAAAATGAGGAACGTAATGCCTTTAACCCAGAATAAACTTCATCTTCAGTTAAGCAGAAACGAGGAAAATGATTTAATTTATCAATTTGAACATTATATAGACCACTAAATGCATTTTGAGTATATGAAGATTGAAAAAAGTCAGCAAATAGATTTGCAATTTCTGAATTGTCTGATGATTCTTTACTTCCAAGTTTCATACAGCTTGGAAATTGTTGTGCTCTTCTCTTGGAATTTACGAATTTAAAAAAGCATTTAGGATTATGCAATAAGTTTAATCGTATCTGTGTTAAATGCTGAGAATAACATCTAGAATTTTCAGAATTATATCGGCTCCTCGCCAAAGAATACTTTGCATAATTAAGAGCAGTATTTCCATTTTCAAATTTTTTAAATAATCTACTTTTTATATTGCGTAAACGCTTAAGAGTCGGTGTAAACCAGGGAGGACTCTGATCATTCAATTTGTTAACAGTAGGAACATAATTATTTAGAGAAGTATTTAGTAATTCGTAAAATCTTGATACACACGAATCGATGTCACCACTTAGATCCCAAATAGTTGAAAACAATGAAGAACGTAGTTGCACAATATTAGTTTTAGCAAAGTTACGTCTGATAAATGAAGTTTTTGCGGGCGTAGTATTAGAAGAATTATTTTTCAATTCTATATTCACAGTTAGTGTAGGATGATAAATGTCTTCAGGAATTACATATGGAGAGCCTCTAAAGATTGAGATATTTAACGTAGACGAAAATACTAAATCTAATAGTTTCTCTTTGACATTCAATACGTCATTTACCTGGTAAAGGCAGAGTTCAAAAATTTTATCCCAAAAAGCATCGAATACAATTGGATAAGTCGAGGGAACATAATCCAATATATTATCGCCCGGGATCCAAGCGACACCTGGAAGGTTAAAATTATGGATACTTTGTTTTATGCATTATTTTAATGTCAATTTTATTATTATTAGTACCATAACATGCTTTATTTATAATCCACGTAGTGACAATCCCGTGTCGGAATATGTTACTCGCTTTCTTGGATGTTCTTTTGGAAAATTTATTCACTATATATATTACCGTGGACACTTAAGGATGATATTTTTTTTTTCAGAAACCCCAATATTTTGATACCTCAAATTTGGAATATTTGCGCGATGTTGGAATGCACTGCCACTTGAGTTACGTTTTTTTCTCATAGCAATAATTCCATAAGTTTAAAAATTCTAATTCACTTTTTTGGCCTTTGGATTTACTTTTTTGGCCTTTGGTAGGGACGGGTCCAGCTAGTTCCAAAATAAAACACAACACTCTTAATTTAAAAGTTTTACTTTTCTTCCTTTTGTCGAGGTCACGGGTTAAGGTACGCTTGGCTTTCTGATTCTCATTTCCCTGCGCAGACGGTTTATATACCCCCTTTTTCTCCCGCCACAAGCCAATTTTCCAGGGAAAACCATTTTCTTTATCATTTTCTCTTTATCCGTTTTCGGCGATATTCGTTTTATCCCTTTTTTTGTTGGTATTGGTATCTTTATCTTTTTCTTCTTTTGCAGGGTTGATATTTTGCGATGTTTGATGGCCATGCCCTTCATATGTTCAAATTTAACGGCCATACCACTTATGTTTTTTTTTTGACATAATTTATTTTATTTTTTTTTATTTTTAACAACCATTCTTCCATCTAAATTCCCTCTTTGTTCTATAATACATCTGTCACACAGTTCATCCTTAGTCACACAGAGCTATTTTCTTTATTTTTGAAGCATAATATACCCCTAATGTAAACCACTCTTAGCCGAATTCGCCCTGATTTCCGGAACGTTTTTCACTTTTGTAGGCTTCACGTACAACACTGTACCCGGTCATTCCCTGCCTTTTTAACACCCCTGCATTGCCTTTTTCTTACCTAAGGAGCCCTACTTAACTATTTCCTCATTCATTAGCACGCTGTTAAAAGGAAAAACATCGCCCAACATCAATTTACGCATCCACACCAAATACACTTCAAATTAGTTTTGGTGTTGGGAGACTAAAAATTTCTGCCTCCATGGCGCGAAGCCCTGGGGCGAGTATTGTAAAAGTGTGGTTTGGATGATTTTCCCAACCATTAAGCCTCCCCCAGTGAATGTAAGGATTTTTGATTAGTTTGCGGGCACGCGAGCTGCACCCTGCACCCTCGTGTGACCCCAAAAAATTTATAAATTCAAATTTTGTCGGACTGAGTTAACTATATAATAATCTATATCCAGTTGTGATTCAATACCAATAAATTGTGAAAGATGTGTCGAAATTGGTTTTCTTTTTTGCTTTATTTTGGAGTTTGCTGTAATTGAATTTTATTTCGGACGGACATTTTAACTAAAGCTTCTTTACGTGGAATCTATTTGAACTATATGGAAATTATGCTGCAATCAGAAATCCCTTTTTACCCCGTATGAACTACATGTTTTAGTCTAAACAGGAGACAGATAGTTGAGTGTTTTTGGTGCATGTTTACATGGAATTTTACTGAATTGTATGCTGAATATATTGGGGAATCGGTAGAAAGTTAAAACACGCGGCTGTTCATTAGTTGCTCTAAAACATTATCTTAATATTAAAGTGCAGAATTTCGTATAGATTGGACAGATTGGAAATCCTGTGTGCAATATATACGTAGTATTTGATATCGTTGTATGTGTGAGCTGTTTGTAATTGGTGTGCATAATGATGTGTTTAATAAGGTGTATGCCTGAATTACA
Organism: Musca vetustissima; assembly: GCF_032173495.1. Lineage (NCBI taxonomy): Eukaryota > Metazoa > Arthropoda > Insecta > Diptera > Muscidae > Musca > Musca vetustissima. The sequence continues at coordinate 4,473 of NW_026888448.1, forward strand.
ACAATTATTTATATTACAAAAAACACCATTATTGTTATCGAAAATACATGCCATTGCCTGAAATGGAATATCAGGATTGGACTTAGAATCTTATTGGAAGATCTGTATAAAATCATAAAGCAAATACCCTAGATAAACATATTGTTGTATTCTCGCGGTATAATGGCATAATTTAACATTCTAGTCTTGTTTTCTGGTATGTTTTGGGACAACTTTAGAATATGTTCATGGAAAATAGCCTTTGAAGTGGAGGCCATAAAACATTCTAACAATTTAATATTCAGGGATAAGTCAAGAATAGGCTGACACCAATTAAAGCAATTTACTCAGTAGTTTGTTAACTTGCTGAGTAAAAATTAGACCTTAATAAGTACTCAGGCAGGGATACGCAAGGAGTCTACTGCGAGAGACCTTAATAAGTACTCAGGCAAGGATACGAAAGGATTCTACTGCGAGAGGCCTTAATAAGTACTCAGGCTAGGATACGTAAGGATCCTACTGCAAGAGACCTTAATAAGTACTCGAGCACGGATACGTAAGGATTCTACTGCAAGAGACCTTAATAAGTACTCAAGCAAGAATACGAAAGGATTCTACTGCGAGAGACCTTAATAAGTACTCAGGCAAGGATACGAAAGGATTCTACTGCGAGAGACCTTAATAAGTACTCAGGCAAGAATACGAAAGGATTGTATTGCAAGAGACCTTAATAAGTACTCAAGCAAGGATACGAAAGGATTCTACGGCAAGAGACCTTAGTAAGTATTCAAGCAAGGGTACGTAAGGATTCTACGGCAAGAGACCTTAATAAGTACTCAAGCAAGGATACGAAAGGATTCTACTGCAAGAGACCTTAGTAAGTACTCAAGCAAAGATACGTAAGGATTCTACTGCGAGAGACCTTAATAAGTACTCAGGCAAGGATACGAAAGGATTCTACTGCGAGAGACCTTAATAAGTACTCAAGCAAGGATACGAAAGGATTCTACGGCAAGAGACCTTAGTAAGTACTCAAGCAAGGATACGGAAGGATTCTACTGCGAGAGACCTTAATAAGTACTCAGGCAAGGATACGAAAGGATTCTACATAGGCAAGGTTACGCAAAGATTCTACTTAGGCAAGGTTACGCAAAGATTCTACTTATTCAAGGATACGCAAGGATTCTACTTAGGCAAGGATTATACTGCAAGAGACCTGGATAAGTACTCAAGCAAGGATACGGTAGGATTTCTTTGGAAATAGGGACCTGGATAAGTACCCTAGGACGGCTATCAGAATTATCATACAATGTATCACTCACCTGGGATGGATGTGTCTTCTGTCGTTGTCTGGCACTGACTGTCCCTTCTCACTCGTTGATCTCCCTTTTATAGCAAGCCCCAACCACGTGTTCTAGCGTGGGATAACGGGAACTTGTTTTGACAACTTGTCACAACAACATTGGCTGTGATCATCACAACCAATGGCTGTGATGCGGCTATCAGAATTATCATACAATGTATCACTCACCTGGGATGGATGTGTCTTCTGTCGTTGTCTGGCACTGACTGTCCCTTCTCACTCGTTGATCTCCCTTTTATAGCAAGCCCCAACCACGTGTTCTAGCGTGGGATAACGGGAACTTGTTTTGATCAACTTGTCACAACAACATTGGCTGTGATCATCACAACCAATGGCTGTGACCCTTTGTATTTTGTTGTTTTCTTTTGACCGAGACAAAGAAGAATGCAGGGATTTTAGAATATTTTCTTATTTATTAAACAACAGAAAAATACATGGTGTGGGCAAAAATGAGTGCAACGACTTTTTGGTCGTCACACTTCCCCCTTCCCTGGGGTGGAGTCCTCTTGACCGCGAGGAATGACCGTCACATTGCCCTTCCGGCCAACCAAAATCCTCAACCTCTTTCCGCGAACTTCCACGACTCTCTTATACTGGTTGCCTGGTCGATGTGGCGCTAAGGCTGCTTCCAAGTGCGGCTGAAGTTCTCTGTCCGTATCCGGAGATAGCGCTCTTGTGCAGACGAACTCCACCCTCTTCTCTGCTGCCTTTGGTACGACCACCACACTCTTCAACTTCGGTTTATCTTTCGTGCCTTCCACTGCTTCCGGAACAGCCAACGGTCTCGGGTATTCGGGTTTTGGGACCCCTTCCAATATTTGCTGGAGGTAGGCAACATCTCTCCCTGGACTACCGATGATTGTGCTTCCAAACGAGGGGCCGCTAGGTGAGTTAGCCTGCATGCCGCGGTCGGGGGTTATAGGGAGCCCATTTGGTTTAGAAGGAACCGGGCTCGCCAGCAACCAACTCCAATCGTCATGGGGTGTTGTTCCACGCTGAATTCCTCGCTCCGACTGTGGCGAAACCACCTGGGACGGTGTGCTAGGCTTCGGACTACCCTCTCTCACCGGTCTTGATGGGCTTTTCTGCTCGTCGTCTGACGAAATGTACACCACCTTTGGTGCAGCGAGTTCCGCGGTGATTCCCCTGCTACGTAAAATCTCGAGGGCTCGGGAGTCTTCGTTTGGCCTCGGGTAGGGCTGTGCCTTTAATTCTCTCATGATTTGGAGAATGTCCTGGGGTGTTAAGCGGTTCAAGCGGACCTCGCAAACTTTTTTGATTGGCCAATCACCAAGCAGGGTGGTGATTGGCCTGTGCTGCTTTGGTTTTCATGGTTAAATCTGTAGATGACAAAGAAAAATGGGAAAACGTTAATTTATCACAAACGGTTTGAGTTCACTAAGATGGGCAACACGGGTCGAACGTTTGTCGGGTCCTCGTATTCTAGCTATTACTGGCGACACGAATTCTATCACTTCGAATGGTCCATCGTACTTTGGTGCCAGCTTAGCAGCAAACTGATCAATTGCCTTGGACTGTGGGTGCTGCTTTACTAGTACCTTCTCCCCAACTACCGGTTTCCAGGGCCGCCGACGAAGATTATAGTGCCGACGCTGTTCCTCAGCCGCCAGACTGAGTTGGTTCCGGACTATTTTAAAAACTTCTTGTAAGTCGTTCGCTCTCTCCTCAGGGGTTTTGGGGGTGTGTCCTGTACCAGGGACAGCTTCGTCATAGAGTGCTTTTGGCAATCTAGGCTCGCGGCCTTGTACTAAATAAGCAGGACTATATCCGGTCGACTCAGAAGTCGCCGTATTTATCGCCGTTCTGTTGGCTCTTTCGGTCGGATTTTCTTGTGGGCAATATGGTGCGGTTAGCTGGTGGTGCACTCCGATTTCATCCAAGTATTTCCTAACAACTCTGCTGGTAAATTGACTGCCGTTGTCCGATATAAGGATCACGGAACGCCTTCACTACCCCTTCCGCAGTCGCTTTTCTCTGTGGTATCAGTTCCACCCATTTGGAGAAACGATCGAAGAAAACCAGGAGCATCGTGTTCCCATGTCTAGTTTGGCTATGATTTTCCGTTGACAGGTAGTGACTCGTTGTCGTTTGGCGACTCGTTGTCCGATTTTATGTAATTGATGCACCAAAGTCCCTATATACCTTTCGTTTTGCACGAATTCTGGTATATGGTACTGAATTAAGTCTAGAATGATGTTGGTAGGCTTGGTGAAAAGATCCATAACTAGGCCGATTGACACAACGTACTGAAGTAATATAAATTAGTCTCTGGCAAGTTTCCCTGAAATCGGTACAGATATAGATAAATAGCAAAAAACGCGACGTCTATTAGGATACATATGTAGAATATAGCCAAAGTGGTGAAGGGTATCATACAGTCGGCCCAGTCCGACTTTACTACTTTCCTTACTGTTTTTTTTTCAGTTTGTGAAAACATGTTTACTTTGAAAAAAATTTTATTTGGCTTAAAATACACCGAAGTGAATAGTGTGGATTTTAATTATAAATCGTTTGATCATCTAGAAGCCACGTTAAAAATCTGAGACTGGAATATGATAAAATTAGATACACCTTTAATTTTTATTCGCTGATCCTATTACTGATTTTCAATGGATACTTTTACTTTGTTTTATTTTTTTTACGTTCGTTCCCACGCCTCTCACACCCGCCCCTGCCGACCGAGGGGGCTACCTCCCTATACGCAGGGAGCACGTACACACCAAAGACCGGACTAAGGCGGGTTAGTAGTGGTTTAATAACACCGGCTACAGATAGATCATCAGCCGGCAATTAGTAATAATACAACAAATATAAATTAGAATTAGATACATTAAACAGACATTACATTAACATACATTAAACAGACAACTGTAAACAAAAGCTACAATATAAAAATTGGCAACTGCTGCTCAAATTTCAGGGTCTACTGTTTCCAAGCCCAGTATAGAATTCTTGATAGCATGCAATGGACTACTTAGGCATATAACATTACTTATGCTATTATATATTACACATAAGGACCTCATTGGGTTGTTTAGTTCATAATTAGTTCTCGCGATGGACAATTTCAACGGTTCAAAATTACGTGTTCTTCGAGAGGGAACATTAAAAATTATTTCTCCCGTAAGAAAAGGTGAATCAATCAGACCACGTGTTAATTTAATAATAAATAATGCTCTTAACATGAAACGTCTTTTTTCTAGTGTTGGAAGATTAATTAACAATAATCGACTTTTATAAGGTGGAAGTAATTCCGATGGGTTCCAATTTAGGCCACGCAAGGCAATGATTAAAAACTGAACTTGAACTGACTCAATTTTATCACAGTGACATTTATAAAACGGACTCCAAAGAATGCAACCATATTCTAGGACTGGGCGGACAATACTAACAAATAATCTTTTAGTAACATAAGGGTCATCAAACTCTTTAGACCAGCGTTTAATGAATCCTAATAAAGATTTGGCTTTATTAACACAAGAATCGATATGAAAATGAAACCTTAGTTTAGGATATAAGATGACGCCAAGATCAGAGAAAGAATCAACATTGTCCAGTTTGTATGACCCTATAAAGTAATCGGATTGTATTGGATGTGATCTGAATAAGGAAAATTTCTTACATTTTTTTAAACTAAGAGACATTCCATTTGCACTGCACCAGTTAAAGAGTGAGTGTAAATCGTACTGTAAATAAACTGAATTACGTGTATTTATATGCGAAAACAGCTTGACATAATCTGCATACATTAGTATTTTGGAATAAAGATTGGAATTCGGAAGATCATTTAGATAAAGAACAAACAATAACGGACCCAAATGACTTCCTTGCGGAACTCCAGAGGAGACAACAATATCTTTAGAAAAGGAATCACTGAACAAAACTTTTTGGGTACGATCCTCTAAATAGGATGAAATCCAGCATAAAAGAATTGACGGGAACCCCATAACATTAAGTTTATGGAGTAATAGCTTATGAACTACAGTATCGAAAGCTTTACTGAAGTCTGTATAAATAACATCAGTCTGTTGTTTATTTGCGAAGCCATTATGAACATGACAAACAAATTCAAGAAGAT
>NW_026888449.1:0-99483 GCF_032173495.1 Musca vetustissima
CTGACATTTATGGCTTTAAAATGGTGTGGAGGCTTTTTGTGCGATACAACATTTTTTCTTCTTAATAACAACAACAACACAGGAAGTTGTATTAAAAATTCATTTTGTTGTCAAACATCTATTTCGCTCTAAGGATGAAACAAAAACCAAGTATGAATACATTGACAGCATCATTGGAATAGTTCAGTTCGGTTCGGTTGAGTTCAGTTGTCTTGCCACTAGCAGGTGAAATGATTGGGTTGTTCAAACAAAAGCCCTAAGAAATTGTAGGGAAATTGCCCCAGTTTTTTGTTATATAGGCATAGATTGGTTTTCTGCAGTTTTTTTCCAACAAGAAATTCAAAGAATGGTGGGTTTGAAACGACATATCAATTTTAGATTGGTTAAATGATTTTTTGTTATCGCTTATCTATTTTTGATTTAGAAGAATTTTAAAAGGAAAATTTTAAAGGAGGAACATCTGAGGGTACATTTTTAAACCAGTGAGCGGAGCAGTATAATCGGACGGGGCCGACCATACGATACCCTACACAACTACGAAGGAGTTCTTAATTTCTAAGGAATTTTATTCCGAGCCTGGAGAATATTTCGTGACATTTGTACCCCCTTGCCCCATAAGAGGTCAACAGCACATCTTCCATACACTGACATATTTTCCGAATATTTCTAATATTCAGTACAGCCCTTCTTATTACTTCTCCAGATTGACTTCAGCGTTGTATGGTGATAATCGGTTTATAACTGTGGCCTATAGATCGATTCGAAAAATTTCAAAAAAAAAATTAAGTTTTCAGTCCACTTCATCCCAAAATTATTATCTGATCATCAACGAAAATTATAAGCGCTGTCCTTGACCATAACTGGAACAATTTCAAATCGATCAGCGTTATATTTCCGCCCTCTAGTGTGGTTACTAATATTTAAGTGTAACTCCCACATCCGAGAACATACGACAATATAATTGGTATCAATCTAAAGGTCAGGCACTCCTCTCGGATATACTCGCGCCCATATCCTTTAGGAGTAAATATATACGCCATAGAATCCAAATTTTGTCATTTTTCACACAAAAGTCAGGGTCCATTTGACCCGCTAAATATTAACTGATCTTTATCGAAACAGGCATGCTCAATCTTTGGCCCGATCCCATTCTCCATATTTTTAGAGGCAAATAGTCAAGGCGTAGATTTTTAAAAGAAATATTTTTAGAGGCAAATAGTCAAGGCGTAGATTTTTAAAAGAAATATTTTTAGAGTCAAATATTCAAGGCGTAGATTTTTAAAAGAAATATTTTTAGAGGCAAATAGTCAAGGCGTAGATTTTTAAAAGAAATATTTTTAGAGGCAAATAGTCAAGGCGTAGATTTTTAAGGGAAATATTCAAGGGTAAAATTTTTAAAGGAAATATTCAAGGGTAAAATTTTTAAAGGAAATATTCAAGGGTAAATTTTTTAAAGGAAATATTTAGGGGAAAATTTTTAAAGGAAATATTTAAGGGCAAATTTTTAAAGGAAATATTCAGGGCTTGGTTAAAGGAAATATTCAAGGGTAAAATTTTTAAAGGAAATATTCAAGGCTTGGTTAAAGGAAATATTCAAGGCTTTGTTAAATCAAATATTGAAGACTTTGATTTTCAAGGGTAAAATTTTTAATGGAAATATTCAAGGCTTAGTTAAAGGAAATATCCAAGGTTTGGTTAAAGGAAATATTCTAGGTTTGGTTAAAGGAAATATTCAAGGCTTTGTTAAAACAAATATTCAAAGCTTGATTTTTAAAGGAAATATTCAAGGCTTTGTTAAAGCAAATATTCATGGCTTTAATTTTTAAAGGAAATATTCCAAGCTTAGATTATTAAGGAAATATTCCAGGCTTAGTTTATTTAGGAAATATTGAAAGCTTAGATTTTCAAAGGAAATATTCAAGGCGTAGACATTTTCAGGCTTAGATTTTGAAAGGAAATATTCAGGGCTTCTATTTTTAATGGAAATAGGCAGGCTTAGATTTTAGAAGAAAATATTTAGGGCTTAATTTTGGAACGAAATATTCAGGGCTTATACCATAGACAGACGGCAGCCTTAATTTGCATTAAAAAGTTCTTAATTTGAATTAAAATTTACCCCTGACAGACGGGAGTTTCTGCATTTATGAACCAGTTTTTTCTTTCAAAACTATTGTTTGTCTGTGTGTAGGAAGAAAATATTGACATTTGTTTACAATACTTTTTAGGATTACATCTTTTTGAAATTGATACATGACAGGAAGGAAAAGTAACAGCTATAATGAAGATAAAACAGCTCCAAATTTGAAGAAATGTTGAATTTTGCCTTTATTTCTAATTTTTATTTTCGTAAACGTAAACAAATTTGACAACAATCAATTTATTTTCTACAGCATTGCCATATTGAAATTGCTTAATTCAGTATAAATTCAGTTTGATTTTGTGCATTAACAACACATAAAAATGAGGATAATGTACAAGTTAATTTGAATTAAGGCTGTCGTCTGTCTAGGCTATTAGGTTTGTAAATGGAAATATTCATATTTTTCAATATCAAAGAAATATTTTTTAAAGAACTTTTTTAAAATGAAATATTTTCTATTTTACTTTATAGAGAATAAATACTAACATATTTGCCCTTTTTGTTTTAACTGCCCAAAGCTGCCAAGAACAGTTGTTGTATAGATGTATCTATGTCATGTTGCTCCACAATTGCCTATTATCAAAATGTTGTTTTATGTGGCATATTAAACAAGAATGCCACAGGTTCAAATGTCATTTCCAATCTTATCTCTCGGTTTTTGAATTTGGCATTCTGAAATTTAGGTTTTAAGTTCAAGCAACTCATCATATGCAGAAAACCATTTGGTTTCCTTTTTTGCAGTTTTCTGTTTTTCATTTGACTGTTTTTTGTATTCTCCCATGTCCATAGGCAATAAAACCTTTTAAGTCATTGCCTTTATTTCTTATTCTTTTCAACAATTTGAATGTTTTCATTTCCAGGGTGTATGTGGGGTTTCACCCTTTCAGCTATGTTATTCAGAGTTTTTCTTATTTGCATAAACATCATCAACAGATGGAATTTTGTTCATGATGAATGTTGGATATTTTTTTATGTTTTTTTTTTTTTTTAATGTAAACTCTTTAGAATTTAAATTAGAAAAATGACTTCAAAATTGTTTAAATTTTTGAAAACGATCTGAAGTGGCATTAAAAAACATTTAGAAAAAATAAATAAAATCACTCACTATATCCTCTTATTGCTATTAAAGCAACCCTAGGCCTCCTTTTTGAAATATAAATATCCAAACCGGCAATCTGTTGAAACAAATCTTCCCCAAACGTCCTCAGCACTTCATGAAAAATGAAAGCTAGTCAAAGTTTGTCTATTAGAACACCACAGACACATAATTCAATTCAAATAAAATTTCTAAAAATTTCACTTCATTTTCTATACCATCAATTGATTATATGTTTGTCAGTATGTGTTGTTAATTGATCCGAAAATATATATAAATTGTATTTTATTTATTTACTAAGAGTTTGTCTAGACTGCCGGATATATGTGGGCCTGCCAATCAAACACAACGATATCATCTACAGCAATGCTACTTCAAACAACTTCAAATTTGAAATGACACTCAGTGGTACAACATGGCGTATGAATGATGTCAATACTCATACACAATGGTGAACAAGCCGTTTACACACACAAACGAGCGCATATTTTTTACATAACAACAACACATTTTTATGTAAATTATTACAATTGGAAAAAAGCTAACAAATCGGTGGCTGACTGAATACTTCGACAAAGTTGTTCGTTTATTTGTTTTCTTTTTTGTATGTATAGGAAATCCTTACACATATTTTTATTTAGCAGAAAAAAATTGTTATAAATACAAATAACAAGAAAATACTTTTCGCATAAAATACATACTTCAGACAAGTTTCCCACTCTCAGAGAAATGTATACACACATACATATATATATATATATATAGCGTTGAGAAATGCGAAACGCAATATATATAGAAAAAGAAAAAAACCAACGCAGCAACAACAACACCCATTATCGTTTGCCATTTATGTGGCATACAACTGTGACAACAAGAGCAATGGCAACATATTTTATAGCATAAAAACAGCATAACAGGGAACAACAACTCTAACTAGAGTCAAACATGCAGTCATCATCTGTTATGGTAAAAACAACAAGAAATGCAGAATAAAAAACAGTAATCGTTACACACATACACAAAAAAGTGCAAGTGAAATGCTTACAACATTTTATTTCAAGTTTTTTGTTGTTGTTGTTGCGTTTTTTTTTTAATTTACGCACACATACCTAGTTGTTGCCAGTCATGTACAGAGTTGGGTTGGTGAATTAGGACAAGTTATCGAAAACTGATGGACGGTGCCGACCAGATGATATCCTACACAACTACCACCGAACTATAATTTTCTGCAAATCTATATTCCGAATCTCAGCAATATTTCACGATATTTGCTCCCTTTATTGATTACAGGTCAAGAGCTCCTCTTTTTTATCCTGGCATTTTTTCCAAACATTTACGTCATACGATTCAAATTTGGTTATTTTGCACACAAAAGTCTTGATTTAGCCTTTCTAAATAGTTGGCCAGATCCCTTATCCGTTTAAAATTTGTGATGTTCGGCTCACAATAGTGTACTTGGTCTGATAATCACCGAAATTTGTAGTGTCGCACTATGGGCCAGAGATCCCATTTTTTGATCATAATTAGAGTAGTGGGTTTATGAAGTAAATAAATATCCCATGTAAGGGTTTCGTGGACGCTGGTTACGATTATTTTATCGGCTCTACTTAAAATGGACTTTTTGCCATCAAATTGGAATCCTGGCCCATAGTGTGTCGTCCTTGACCAGAACGTGAACTTCCTTTAAAATCTCATAACGATCCGCGCGACATTATCACTCTCTAGTTTGGTAATGGCATTACTAATCATATCCAAAATACGTAGACACATGTGTTTATCTTAGTATAAGTACCACATCTGAGTAAACCAGCAATACAAGTGGTATCAATTTAAAGGTCTCTTGGATATACAACCACCAGGATATATATCTTCCATAGAATGCAAATTTATCATTTTTCACACAAAATTCTGGGTTGAGTTGGCCCGTTAAATATTGACCGATTTTTATCAAAACATTCATGTGAGTCTAGGACCAATATTTCGCGGCGTTACAAAGTCTTTGGGCCACACAAAGCTATAATACACTGACAATGTAGGGTATATATAATAAAATGATTACTATGTAGCTAGGAAATTAGAAAGGATAATACAATCATTAATGCGAAACTTCAAAATGTTATTATTCACAATTATATAAGTAAAATCGTAGGTAAGTTCGATCTGAACGAAATGTTTATACCCTCCACCATGAGGTGTATATTTAAAATAATTTTAATCATTCAGTATATAATGTCATGCTAAATATGGAAGAGCCAATTCAGCAAAAAACTCGCTTAAATATTTCTTTCAAACATAGTTCAAGTTCGAAGATGAGGAATATCAGTCCACTCCTTCTGTGGTACCTGCCCCACAAAATGTTCAACATGTTGCTGAAAATTAATTTTATAATATCATAAATTTGAAGCAAACTTTGTATGATCTATTATCATTACCAAGTCTACATCAAGTCCGAATATGGGGCCCATTGGTCCCATCATTTGACACTTTTTCTCGCCGGATCCCCCACAATTACTCTAAAACCCTACGTAAAACTACACAGCAAAATCAAACAAAAATTGATTGCCTTATTCTTCGGTGAAAGTGTTCCTTTTGCAAATTTTCTACTTGAGGAACGTAGGAAATCAATTTGGTTGTTCGTTGAAGACGCTCTTCATGTGTCGCTCTAGCGATGCATGTCGATTCTGAGTGTTACATCACCATTAGTCTGCCTTATGTTCCCCGAGAAACCATTGCTCACCATGTCAATGCAAACTTTCACATATCGACTCAAAATAGGGGCTTTTGCCCGGTCTAAATGTTCATTTGATGGGTAATGTGCCGTACAACCTATACTTCACACCCAATGACTTATTGTTATTCCTGCACATTGATTTTCGTCGATAGAATATGCTGCTAAATCATTTAAAATCCAATTTTAGGAAGTATCACAATTAGAGTGAAAAAATTGTTTCGATAATTCTTTTGATGGCATTGGAAAATGAAAAAATAAAAAAAAAACTTTCATTTATGAAATATATGTAGTAGCTCTCATCATACGCTATTAGAAAAAATTAGACTGCTATTAAATATGAGCTATAGTTGTGTAAACCAATATATAGCTTTATTCCTCCATGTGCTGCCAGGGCACCCCCATTCCAAATTTTAGTCTTATTGAACCCTTGGACTCCAAAAATCTGATGAGATTAAAACAAATGTTGAAACTTTGAATTACGAATCAAAATCGATATATCAGTTTTATACATTCTGCTCAAAGAGAATCCGATGTTAATCCATGTTTGACCATCGTAATATTCTTTCCAAACCTCACCGTCGTATATGGTATCCATCTATCAACTTTTTTTAATATTTTTCCCAAAAATTATTAAAACCTTTTAAGAAAATATATGACGGAGGATATATTATTATCAACTTGTTCATCTAATACCGAACGAATAAAGTATCCGATTTGATGCAGCATTTTTTGAACATCAAATTCAATTGAAAATTTCTTGTAGAGATATTCGGTTTACGATGAAAGTATCAATCGGTCTCAAAATGATTATCAGTCTTTAAAGAGATACTAATCAATATTGGTAGGGATATTTTCGACTCAATGAAAAGATCAAATAAAAAATTACAGCAAAATAATAAAATTTGCAATATAGGGTTCTCACTAAAAATTTAATAAATTTTTATAATTTTTTTAGGAAAATGTTGCACCCTATGAGATCAAAAATACAATTTTACAGAAAATTTTGTTGGAAAACTGGCTCTATATTCCGAAATACGGAACATGGGGGATATTCCACAACGTGGACCGATATATCGTAAATATTGCGGACTCCATCAGGATTTCAACTTAGCTTAATCGAGATATAATTTATTCTGAATTGACCTAATATACAGCCCACCATAGGGAGGGTATTTTTTGAGATAGAAGAAAATTCCTTCTTTCGAGATGGACGTCATCAAAATACTTTAATTGTTTTTTGGAAAATCATCATTTATCGCTTTGTAGCATCAAAAATCTCACAAGCATACAATGTTCAATGTTCATACAATTTTGAAAATGTACCCAATTCATTCATATTTTCTTTTAAAATCATATAATTTTTATTTTTCTTTCTTTTTCAGGTATGTCTTTAATATTAGTTCTTCTGTTTGTAATTACAATCTTATACAACTTTCGTAAGTCTTTCGTAATAAATTATTTAATATAATACTTAAATACAGTAAAATAATTAATATTTATAATACTTTCATATACCAAAAATTGATTTTAAGTATATATAATTTTAAAATTTGCTCTGAAAATGCAAACATTCCAAATCGATCAAATCAATATTATTAAATTATCTCCTTCTTCATTCACTGGCCAACTGCTATATATAAAATAGCAACATAAATAACATGACTGGTTATCACTTCGAAAAAAAAAACAACAAAAATTCCTTGGCATAGGAGTAAGTAAAAAAGTTACAATAACACTCGAAACAGTTGTAAACCACTGAAATGAAAAGTTGATGCCATAAATAAAAACTGAAATCACCAACAAGAGCAAAAAACTACAGCAAAAAATGCAAGCAAAAACAACAAAACCACTAAAGTGAGCACTTTTCACAAATATTTAAAATAAATACACATACAAACGCAAATATAAATCTTTAAAAAGGATATGTTGCAACAATACCGCAAAAACGAAGCATAAACACAAAACTAAAAATCTTATGTCCTTAAATACTTGAGAAATCTCCCGCACACTACCCACCATGTGTACCCCACAACACGTCCCTTGTTTTTTGTCACCTAGCCTCTCCACCTGTAAAGCATAATCTTGACGCGCTGTATCTCCATCTAGTTGCATCTTTATATGCATTTATATTCATGTTGTTGGTGCTGATGTTTGGGAGGCGCAACAATCATTCGACATGCCCAGGACGACAAAAAAAACATGACCCAAATTGTTTGCTTGTTGGTTGTTTTTCGTCGTTGTTTTTGTTTGTATGCTTTGTCTCTATTTTGCTACCAATTTCACTTTCATTTTTCTGCCTTTACACAAAGGAACGAGGCCAGGAAGTATGACAAACTACCTTTTGTTATCGTTTTGTACTATTTTTTATGTATGTGTGTGTCGTTGCCACACATTTATCTTCCAAATGAGAAAAAACGAAAATGTTTGACACCAAAAGATAGCCTCGCTTGTTGTTGGTCTTAGTTGTTTGTTTTGGGAAAATCACCATTTATAAACTTGAATGGCTGATTGTGGTATTCATTTTTTTCTGTTTGGTTGCTCTGTTTTTCTTCGTTTTCATCTTGTCTTGTCTGTCATTCTTCTTCTCTTTTTTTTCTAAGATTTTCCAAATGATTTCCTGCAATATCTGATTGAGAAATGAATTGAGATATTTTGCTTTAGATTATCTTTAACCTGCAATAGTTTCTTTGAAAGGGATTTGATGGGACAAGGGATTCAATTGATGGTGTTTATGTTAAGCTATATTGAAATTGCCTAGATTTGAATCGGGTTTTTAAAATTGTTTGTCTTAATATGGATTCGTTAATAATACTGAACTCATTTATACGAAGGCTACGAAATAATATATTCACCTCTTCATCAAACCCCTTGTCAAAGCAATTTTGTTCCCCCATCAATCGGGACCGTGAACAAAGCTTTCAAAATCCAAACCATGGATTTTGAACACAAAGAAAATCGTTGGCCATGCTTTTCTTCATGACGTGCGGGAATTAGAAGATGTCTTTTGGAGTCAAAGGCTGTACACCGAATTTCATGTTTTGGACTGCCAAAACTGATCTGTTTTGGATCGATGTGCGAGAGATCGCATTGTCATGATACAAAATGACTCATCTACCTTTGTTCGTTATATAAAGTCCTCCGAAGACTTCAGGCAAGCTACGCAGAAATTTCCGTCTTATGTTATTCAAGCGTAACACTTGCCACCTTATATCGTTCAGCAAAATAGCTCTTGGTGGAAAGTGTTTCATCTATGAATAAACTACGTTGGATATGGCTCGTCGTTGAAAACCCACCCGCATATATGCATCATTCACCAGTGATGACAACCTAATAAACGTTCTCGAAGATCACTGATCTGATAGACGCTGTGATTTGGAACTTCGGGCTCACATAAGTCATAATAGTATAAGACTATGAATTGAGAATGCTCCCTGAATATTAGTTTATAATTTAACATTTTCAGATGACAACAAGTCCTCCACCCCAAAAATTCCAAGGAAGTAGTTAAAGCAAGTAAAAAAGTGTCAGTCGATGTTGCCGACAGATATATACCCTCAGCCCAGATTTTATTATTCGCTTTATATAAGTATATGTGTTTTCCTATAACCCCATCTTCGGAAGTAATGTAGGTTTGGTGAAATATTATGAAGTGCAAAGAAGGTTATAGGTGAACTAATTTTCCCAATCTTCTAAAATGAAAAATTTAATTTTAAAAGAAATTTTACGATGAGCAAAGATGGGATCAAATCAAACATTCCATAAGTCTTGGATTTATAAAAATTAAAAACAATTGGCTCTTTGTGGGGGAGATACCAGAAATTGTGGAGCAATGGGTACCGAAGATGGGACCCATTGAGCTATGTTTGCTAAAGATAATATGTTGTGCAAAGTTTGGTTCAAATTGCATGATATTATAAATTTGATTTTAAACAACATTTTGAACATATTGTGGGGAAGTACCATCTTCGAAACTGGTCTAAGTTTGGAAGAAATATTAAAATGTGTAAAGTTTGAATGAGATCTGTTACTCCATTCGAGTGTTATCGTGTGCAGTAGCCGGCTAGACAGACATACGGCCGGACGGATATTAGTAAATCGACTCCAAATTATCTGTAACGAATTTCGTCTAATGAAACATTTCGATGAGGCACATATTTTCCATAGCAAAGTAGGCCGATGCTATAATTATGAAACAACTTACTGAAGAAACATTCGCAGTTGTTGATATAAGCTCATGTTTTTACACTGAAAGACCCCCTTTAATTTCCTATGTTGAAGTTCCTAGCAGACAGTTTATAAGTAGATAGTCGTTATATGAAGTTACCGACCGATAAAAGGAATTTTGAAGACACTGTGAACCCACGTTTTCTGATGCTATAGGCTTGTAATTACCTCAAAACCCGCCTTCTGTATCATGAATGATAGTTCGGCAAAGGGTGATGTGGCATATTGCCCTGCATATATCGTAAAATTGGTAATCTGTTATTTGATTCAGTTCATATGACTTGTCTTTTTCACAACCTCTATATGTGTCAAAAGATTGGATGATCCTGTTCTTCAAATTTCCTCTACAACTACCATATTTTCCCAACCTGATCCCAATGACCATTCTTGTCAGATATTCCTTAAACGCTCGCTGGGATGAAATTTTCTTGGAATGAGGAGGTGATCGCAGAAAGAGAATTAGGTTCAATAAAATACGAATCTTGCCAAATTGTTAAATCCCAATTTAAATATAAGTCGAAATCAATGTAGAGTTCGGCAAGACAGGCATAACAAAAAAAACGATTTGGCAGAAAATTCGTTTTAAATTTTCAATTTACTCACAGTTTATATGGGACAGATGAACTTCTACAGTTTTTTAATTAGAGTGTGTAAGAGATATTCATATGATTTTTTTACACAACATGAGGTCTATTTTAGTGAACAATCGTGCTTCATTAACTCGAAAATCACTATTTTTTAAAGTTATGCCTCTCTTGCAGCAAATGAGCGATATGTTCGAAATTCTACACAAGGAAACATATTACATTTTTTGTCGGTTTTAAAAATTTTTGATGACAATATGTACTGAATTATCTTTTTGTTCAATGTAAACTTTTCTTGTATAATTTTATTGAAATATCTACATCAAAGCAATTTTCATTCATTGCTATATTAAACAATTCCTTCAATGAAAGAGGTTTAATATTTATTTAAAAACAATAACAAATAAACAAGAAATCATTAAACTTTTAATTTCTTCGTTTTCCTTACATTTCTTCTTTTCGTAACTTTTCAACGCAAAGTTCCGCAACAGTGCAAAAATTCTCATTAAAAAATATTATTTCATTTTACTTAGAAATCCTTAATGCCATGGCCTTTCGTGCATTCATTCACTCACTCACATCCAACCATTCGGTCGTTCATTCATTCATCTTCGTTAAGAAGAACAAATAAAAACTCTAATACAGAAAATTAAGTGTTGCGCGATGATGATGAAGAAAAAAGAAATATTTCCGCAAACGAATGCACTTTTATGCGTCATTTCCTTGTTGTTGTAACATTTGCTTGCTTAGCGATGATTAAGAAGAAATGATCCGTTTTTTTTCTTTTATTTCTTTTTCCCTTTTTTTAAAGCAAGCATTAAAGACCCTGTGCATGTCAAATGGAATTCTAAGAATATGTTGGAAATTGAAGAAAATGTCAAATCTTATAAATGCTAATAAATTTATTAGGAAATAACAGAAAATATATTACCAATTTCTAGCTCATTGATTTTTATCAATCATAAACTTAAATAAAAATATAAATTTTAAGGAAAATAAGGCATGCGCAATGGGCCTATTTTATTAACATATCAAAATCAGTTATGTTTGGTCAGTCCAAACCCATTTAGGTTCGGATTCAAATCTTGGTTTTCTAGAAATATCTGCAAAACATATTAAGTTATATATTCTGTCATGTCGAAGGGCAAAGAACCTAAAACAAAATCGATATTAACAATAAACAAATCAAATCCAAACCTTTAAATATCACAATATAAGAAAAAATGGACTTAAACCACTTTCAAAATAAACTACTCATATACCCACCACCAAGAGGCGCACGATGCAAATACCTTAAATAGGTCGATACCCTTATATGACCCTCTGAAAAAAACGAAATACCAAATTACACTTAGGTTAGAAAATTCGTCTCCGGGATCCAAACGTAAAACGTGAAAGTATACCAAAGAGAAGTAATATAAATTAATGTGCAAATTTTCATTTCTATCTTAAATTCTGGGAGTTTTATAGTAATTTCAACAGACTGGCAGACGAACATGGCTCAATAGACAAAGAATGTCACACCCGAACCTTGCTCCCAACATATTTATGTCAAATGTTATTAACCTTAAGTTTTTCTTTTATTAAATCAGGACATTGACCTCTTCTGTGAATCCTTCATGAATATATTATATTCCCTAACACTCATTATTATTATATTTTGTTTTTCTTTGACACATAACACTACAAAATAATTGTCTACATCGCCAAGAATGTTTATCTGTTTTTTCTTCCTACTTAACTTGAAAGGGTAAAATCTAAGCATTCGTTCTTTTTTTTTTGAAAACTACATCTCTCCTGTGACATTTGCGTTTATAGAGGAAGTTAAAGAAAGCTAGATGTGAAATATGTGTTCTGTGAAAAGAACGACATAAAAAAGGTATGCAAAATAATACTATAACTAGTTGCACAGTCACATTGTTGGCAAAAAAAGAGGCATAAAGGGATTGAAATGAAAGCCAAGAAATAGGTGTGAATATTTTTTTAGTTTAAAAAAACTCTTGAATTTTATGAACAGTCTTTTAAAAAAACGCTACCACTGAAATCTTTCGCATCAACTGCGACATAAATATACCATATAGCCCAATATGCCAGATGAGCCGGTTAACCAACTGTGAAACGCGTCGCATAATGGTGGGTGCGTAGGTTCTTCTCCTGGCTTTCCGTTGAAATTTGAAAACCATTTCGGTATATGTATTAAGTATTCACCTTCAGCTAATAAATAAATCTCCTTTTCATCGACGGTAGGGGTCAATTTGTGAATCCAATATTTATGCCACCGTATGCTGAAGTATATATTAAATTTGTCATTCCATTTGCAACACCTCGAAATATTCACCGGATACCCCATAAATGAGGTATATCGGTCCATGTTATGATATAGCCCCCACATGACGATATCCCCAAAATATTTGGTATTTTAGGGATTTTTGGCAAATAATTTAATCGATATAATTTGGAATTTTATGTTTTTATAGGGTATCAAATATTCCTTTTGAAAATAATCAATAATGGTCTACTTCTGATGATAACCCCCTTCTTAATTCAGGTATTTTGAGGAGTATGGACACGTTTTTCAATCGATTTGAATTCATGAACTCCCCCTCCCTCCTATTTCAGGTATTTTGAGGAGTATGGACCCGTTTTTCAATCGATTTGAATTCATGAACTCCCCTCCCTCCTAATTCAGGTATTTTGGGGAGTATTGACACGTTTTTCAATCGATTTGAATTCATGAACTCTACCGGTCATTATTCGGTTTTTTGGGGATTATGGACACTACTTTCGTTCTCATTCCGTGTCAAACATTTGCATTAAAATTTTACCATGGCACAGCCCGTCATACATAATGTTACCGTAAATAAAGGATATAAAAAGTTAGAGTTTCGAAATTATCGACGTTTTTTATTATGTAATATTAATATTTTTAAAATTTGAAATATTGTCCCTAATAAATTTTATATATATTCCCATTACAGGTAATTACAAATTGTAAACCAAATTTAAACATAAACAGTGAGTAAAAAATATTTGATATGATAAAATCCAATAGAAATATTAGCCCGTCTGCCGGACTGACTGTGCACCGATAACTCTCGAATTCAACCAAATTTTCGTAATCTTCTTTCAAACATAATTTAAGTTTGAAGATGTGGAATATCGGTCCACGCCTTCTCTACAAAATGGCCAAGATTTTGGTGAAAATTAATTTTATAATATCATTTTATAATTCCGAAGACATCCGCTAATCATAGGCATAAGGTATACAACTGTCGGCAACATCGACTGACATTTTTAAGTTATTTTTGAAAGGCTTTGATTTAAAAAAAAATATGTTTATAGACTTGTGGTCCCATAGTTTTGGAATGCAGCGAAATATTAGTCCTAGATACACCCTTTAATTTACCGATCGTTATACTTCAACTAGCGGAATCTATCTAGACATGTGTGTCCGTACATCTGTCCATTAATTTTTAAACACGATACAGGCCACAGTTATGAACTAATCGTCACGAATTCCTGCTTGTAGGATGGGTTCTGGCCAAAGAAGTGATAGGTAAATAATTAGGGCATGAAATGTACCAAAAACCTTATTTTTTCTGTTATCTGGTTACTCTAGAGCCCACAATTTGGACCCGAATTGTACATAGAGAAAAGGGCCTGATCATAGTTTAAGCATGATTTTTTGAAGACTATCGGTTAATATTTAACGATTCAAATTGACCCATTTTTTTGTGTGAAAAATTACAAAATTTGTATTCCATGGTATATATATATACAGTGCATTTACTTCTGAAGGACATAGGCACGAAAAGTTGATTGTGGTTGATCTTTAAATTGATTCGAATTTTATTGTTCCATCTACTCGGAAGTGGGAGTTTTATTAAAAAACTTACCGATGTCTTCATATACTGATATTGTTTAGTATTACTATTATCATATTGGAGGACATAAATTTCAAGCTGATAAACAGGAAATTTTGCATGTGGTTATGGTTGTGGTCAAGGAATATGCCTATAATTTTTCGAACATGGTAAAATTATATTTCGGGGGAGCTTTTGACCCCTAATCGGTCAAGGGAGTGCAAATATCGCGAAATATTGGTCATGCTCGGAATATAGATCCGCAGAAACTTAGAGCTCAGTGGTAGATCTGTAGAGAATCATACGATCGGCCCCGCCCGACAATACTGCTCCGTTCACTGGTTTAAAACTAATTTAGAAAATTATTTATAAAGGCCTCATTTAAAAAAATATATGTTTTTAATAGTTTTCAACGATATGTAACATTGTAAATCTATAAAAAAAAGTTATTTTAAAGGCAGTGATTTAAATTATATTTTATCCTTGTAGCTAGATGCGGGACTTTTCTACTAAAATTTTTTTTCTTCAAAATAAAAATAGTTGTTGTGTAATTTTCACTCCAAAATATTTTACTCTCTCATAATAACAACCATACAATGCTATAGAAAGAAACATCTACCCTGACAACTAACATGCAAAAAAACAGCAGCTTTCAACACTTCGAAACGATACCGATGTCATTTTAACGTCATTACAAGATTCGACAATTGTCCAGATAAAAGTGCTGAGTCAAATCATACACACACGACAATAACAATAAGAAAAAAACTCGCAACTGTCTGGAAAAAGTTTTGTTCATGTTTTTTGCTGCTGACTGGCCCTCTTCCACGAAACAAAACTCAATGCTTTGCCATGCTGTGAACATGCCATGTTCTTTTTTTTTTTTTTTTTTGCTGCAATAAAATTGAGTCTAACAAATGTCTGGCTAGAAATCATGACTATTTTCCACTTTATGTGTGTGAGTGCGGACAAAGCAAAATAGAAACAAATAAAAAAACGAAACTAACAAAATGTCACATGTCTCTCATTCTCTTTTTGTAATTGCGGATTTCCTTTGAAACTAGCCAGACACGCATTCAAAGAGACAAAGTGTCACGGGTAAGAGTTGTTCAAAGCATTTTACTCATACTTTGGGCATGGATGGTCAAAAAGACATTTTTTTCATATTTTCCATTTTGTGTCCACATAGTGGTATGAGTTATTTTTTCCTCTTTCGTAGTTCCTCATCCGCATTACTTATACGCCCCTAAGTTAGTGGTTATAGAGATGGGCAGTGGGTAAATACCCAAAGGGTAAATACCCGGTAAATTGGGCAAATACCCGGTAAATTGGGTAAATACCCATTTGTGGGTATTTATTTGGGTATTTACTACATTGATTCGGTAATACAACATCTTGCACCCTATTTCCGGGTTTCTGTTATCAAATCGATTTAGAATGAATAGTTTTACGATACTTTAAAGACGTGGGTAAAAACTTGAGTAAATACCCGAGTTTTTACCCAAAAATTGGGTATAAACTCAATAACTGCCGAACCACTTGACATAGGCGGCCAAAATTTTGCACACATGTTTCTAATGTCAAAGCAAATATAGAAATCCAACATGGGGTCCCTGTGTCCAAGTTTTGATATAGCACCCATATAACCGTATCTCCCGATTTAAGGTATTTTTTGCCTATTAGACACATTTTAAAGCCAAATTGGCTGTAATTTTGCACAGAGTGTTCTTTTTGAGTACAAAATGTCCATGCAAAATTTTATGTATGTAGGTCCACGTTTACTGGTAGCCCCTATACAAAGGTACCCCTATTTTGAGTATTTACACAAAAATTGGGTATAAACTCATTAACTGCCGGACCACTTGACATAGGCGCCCAAAATTTTGCACACATGTTTCTAATGACAAAGCAAATATAGAAATCCAACATGGGGTCCCTGGGTCCAAGTTTTGATATAGCCCCCATATAACCGTATCTCCCGATTTAAGGTATTTTTTGCCTATTAGACACATTTTACAACCAAATTGGCTGTAATTTGGCACATAGTGTTCTTGTTGGGTACCAAATGTCCATGCAAAATTTTATGTATGAAGGTCCACGTTTACTGGTAGCCCCCATACAAAGGTACCCATATTTTGAGTATTTACCCAAAAATTGGGTATAAACTCACTAACTGCCGATCGGGAGGTACGGTTATATGGGGGCTATATCAAAACTTGGACCCATGGACCCCATGTTGGATTTCTATATTTGCTTTGTCATTAGAAACATGTGTGCAAAATTTTGGCCGCTTATGTCAAGTGGTTCGGCAGTTAGAGAGTTTATACCCAATTTTTGGGTAAATACTCAAAATAGGGGTACCTTTGTATGGGGGCTACCAGTAAACGTGGACCTACATATATAAAATTTTGCATGGACATTTGGTACCCAAAAAGAACACTCTGTGCCAAATTACAGCCAATTTGGTTGTAAAATGTGTCTAAGTGGTTCGGCAGTTAATGAGTTTTTACCCATTTTTCGGGTAAAAACTCGGGTATTTACCCAAGTTTTTACCCACGTCTTTAAAGTATCGTAAAACTATCTATTCTAAATCGATTTGATAACAGAAACCCGGAAATAGGGTGTAAGATGTTGTATTACCGAGTCAATATAGTAAATACCCAAATAAATACCCGCAAATGGGTATTTACCCGGTATTTACCCACCCCTTGGGTATTTACCCGGTAAATACCCGGTAAATACCATCTCTAAACATTTAGTTAAATTTTATTTAATCCGTAATTGTTGCTAAAGACTTTTGCCACTACCAGTAATTCTTTAAGTAATTACCCCGCGAACACTAACTTTGCTAAATGGTTGTAAAATGTTGATGGTTTCTCTTTTGTGCTCCATTTCTAAGCCCTCGAAAAAGATAAACATTCCTTCAGATGTTGTATTATTTTACATGTTATTTGGTGCAGGCAGCTTAACACATTTATCAAACATTGCGGGAAAGGTTAAAGTAAAACTACAGTTATTTGCAAGCTTCCCTTCTCACCATATATACCCTTTTTGGGGGATTTTATGCTAATGTATATTTTCTTTCTCTCAAACCTTTTTTGTTTTTTTTAGGTTACAACATCTGCCAAGTTCCCATAACCCTTACAAAAACACATACTCACCCCACACCCCTTTCACTCACCATTGCTGTTTCACTCTTCCCTACCATTAGTTTTTTCTCTTTTTTTTGCAAGATGTCCACTCTGCTGTTGTTAAGCTTCTTATCTTTAGTTGGCTTGCAAATTATTTTAGTTTTGTTTTATAATTCTCTAAGAAGTGCTGCTTAGATGGCTGTTAAATGAATTCAGCTGGAATTAATTAAAATGTTAAAAAACTAGTTGTAAAAAACACCACCGAGTACTGCAGTTAAAACTACGCCATGGAAAAGTTGTAATAAATCTTTTGTTTCTTTTCTGCATTTCGCCATTTTGTCATACTGTAATATATTTTCTTTGTTCTTTTTACTTCGAACAGTTGTAAAAGAAAAATATGGTCCATATATCCTGCGATGTAACAAATATACAAGGATGACGTGAAAAATGCAACCATTTTTTTAAATATTGGATACATCAATTTCTTAACACAAAAGCCTGGCGATACTTCTTTTCATCTATTCACATATTTAAATAAAACATTTTAAATGTTGAATTTGTATAAAATATTTAAAAATTCCCAAATTATTTTTGGCAATCCAATGACAAATTGGTTTATAGGAAAATTCATGTGTATTCTTATACCCTTCCCCTTATGGCTAATGTCTTTGCTACGATGGAAATATGCCTCATCGAAATAATGGCTTTAGACCCCAAGTTTCTTTGAACAAAATTAGTTTCAGACAATTTGGAGTCGATTTACAAACGTCCGCCGTCCGTTTACTTCTTCGATGGTGCACAAGATACCTCTTGAGGTTATAACCTATTTCATATCAACTTTGTCTAACGTAATATTTCTTAAAACTTAAATAAAGTTCGATAATAGGAATATTGACTCTTTCTAGTGCTGAAAATAATTTTTATAATGGGAATGAAGTAACCAAACAAAACTTTGCAGCCACATATCTTAACCAAGCCTGTATTATGGTAGAATATGGGTCTAATCGGTTTACTAGAACCTCCACTACAAAGGTTCAAAATTTAGAAGATTTTTTTGCAACCGTTTTGTTGTATGATTTGTTGCCATTTTAAAGGTAACTTCATAATGCCTCTCTCATAGAAGTCAATTTTCACAATCCTACCTAGATATCAGTTTTTTATCATTGTTTTGTTGTTGTTTTTTGTAATTAAAGAAAAGTTCTTATTTTTGATGGCGGGCATGATAACTCCTCACCGGATCATCGGAATCCGAAAATTCCAACGGTGTTAGAAAGAGTACATGTCTGGCTCTCGTATGAACTAGGATTATTGACTTCGCTCTAAAATTAACAAAATGGTGGACCTTTGAAAAAATATTTGTGGAAAATCGCCGATTTTTTACCAAAAACCAAGTTAAAAAATAAGGAAGATCTTCACCGATTGGCTTTATCCTAGTTCATACGATAGCTATACACTCACAGAGAAACGTGTAAAAATTTGAAATCGATTGGGTTATTAGTTTTTGAGTTATCGTGCCCGCCATTCACAAAAAAATGTTTAGAGAAAAACGCGTTTCAAGTTTGAGAAGCCCTTCAGCCGTCACCTGATGCTGACACAATAAATCGGCTATATCTTCAAGAGTTCTTTAGATTTTCACTTGAAATTTTGTAGGGACATTTATTAATTAGTGTAGATTCGAATTATATCAACAAAATTTTTGACCTCTAGAATGGGGGGGTCCCCTTAAAAAAATTTTGCAATGCAAGAAAAATATCATAATCGCTTGGTGTCAAGTCCAGACTGTATGGGGATGCATTACAACTTCCCAACCATGCTCCCGAAATTTCTGGCGAGTCACTGTAAAAGTTTGTGGCCTTGCGTTGTCCTGGTGGAACACGACAACTCTCCTGTTGGCCAATTCTTGTCGTTTCTGGTCTATTGTAAATGGTTTGAAACAGTTTTATTGTTGGTTTCTAGCTCCTGGGCGATGTTGCAACTGCTAACATGCCGGCCAACTTCGGTCATTTCTCTCTATTTTAACGACAATTTCGACGATCGGCCTACCTGTGATAGATGCATCTTTAACATCATAAATTCCTGAACAGAATCCAAAATTGTATATAATTGGCTGTTACAGTATCGGAACCTTAAACACCATGCACAATTTTAGCCGCTTGTACCGAATTCTCTCTTTGTTCACTTCCATTTTTAACACCCCGCTGAATGGACCAAACAAAAAATAGCAAAATAATTTTTACTGCGAAATGACATCCCTCCAACGAGAATAAATCTGAAATTGTTTGATCGATACTTAGCGAGAAATCTATCAGTATAGCCATCTGCCGTATAATGGATTTCTTCTTCCCCAACCTAATATCATATAAAGTTTATGGAGAGTTCGATTTCATTCAAACTTTCAAAGATGGGAAGCATGAAGCGAATGAAGTATCCGATTTGACCCATCATATATTTTTGACCAATTCTGGCCGTTTCTGGTCTATTGTTAATGGTTTGAAACATTGTTATGGTTGGTTTCTAGCTCCTGAGCGATGTTACAACTGCTAACAACATGCCGGCCAACTTCGATCTCCTATTTTATCGACATTTTCGACGACCAGCCTACCTGTGCGGAGTGCATCTTTAACATCATAAATTCCTGAACGGAATTTATGAAACCAAAATAATTGTTACTGCGAAATGTCATCCTTCCAAGGAGCATAAATCTGAAATTGTTTGATCGATACCTTGCGAGAAATCTATCAGTATAGCCATCTGCCGTATAATGGGTTTCTTCTTTTCCCAACCTAATATCATATAAAGTTTATGGCGAGTTCGATTTCATTCAAACTTTCAAAGATGGGAAGCATGAAGCGAATGAAGTATCAGATTTGACCCATCATATATTTTGAAAAATATCATGCCGATACTGATCAAAATTTCATATGGAGACCCTTTTTTATAACCATCCAAGGTATATTGAGTTTGTAAGATTAGCATTAGCATTTTCGTATATAATATGTCAAACAGCCCCATTATTTCCTGCATATCTCGAAATACAGACGTCAAAGCTTTACTAGCCAATGTTAGCCAGTTTCCACGTTTAGGAGTCAAGTTTTTTGGGTGTGATGGATTTTGGAATGGCTAAGCTAAAATTCATGAAGAATGAGGATTTCGGAAACATATCCTTCTATCTTGAGTCATTACCTGTTTTTTAGTTCCCATTTTCTTGAACGGCAAACGAAGATTTTTGGACATCTAGTACGAATGGATTTTAGGTTGTCTACCCAAAATTCCTTAGGAACGACTATTTTTTAAACATTTCCTCCCATCTTGAGTCCTTACCTGCCTTTTTCGTCCTTACTTTCTTCATTCTGTAAAAATGTTGCTCGTGAAATTCCAATTACGGCAAGAAATCGAATCTAATACACGTTTAAGTATTATATTTAAAAATTCTTTAAGTGGCAGATAGGAATTAGGATAGCCCCTTAAGGGGACCCCCCATTCTCGGGGTCAAATATTTGTATGATTTAATTCTAATCTACTCTAATTCAAGAATGTCCCTACAAAATTTCAAGTTAAAATCTCAAGAACTCTTGAAGATGTAGCCGATTTATTGTGTCAACATCAAGTGATGGCTGAAGGGCTTCTCAAACTTTAAATGCGTTTTTCTCTTTTGCGAATGGCGGGCACGATAACTCAAAAACTAATAACCCAATCGATTTAAAATTTTTACACGTTTCTCTGTGAGTGTATAGCTATCGTATGAACTAGGATTAAGTCAATCGGTGAAAATCTTCCTTATTTTTTAACTTGGGTTTTTGTCAAGAATCGGCGATTTTCCAAAAATATTTTTTCAAAGGTCCGCCATTTTGTTTATTTTAGAGCGAAGTCAATAATCCTAGTTCATACGAGAGCTAGACATGTACTCTTTCTAACACCGTTGGAATTTTCGGATTCCGATGTTCCAGTGAGGAGTTATCATGCCCGCCATCAAAAATAAGGACAAAAATAAGGACAAAAAATAATTTACAAAAATTTTTTTGTAAATTATTTTTCTTTGTAAGGGGAGAAATCTCCAGATTTGGAAAAATCACCCTTTATTATATTTTTATTAATTTTATTATTTATGCTGAGACGGAATAAGTCAAACTATGACAGTATTCGTCTACAGGATGCTTGCTGTTGTAGCCTTAAGGCTTCCAAAGACTAGCATATATTTTATTTTATTTGATTTTTCCAAAATAAAACACTTTGTTTTCAATTCAAACCTTTATTATTCGCAGCTCGATCGCAATATTAGCGTAATAATGTAATATAAATAAATAATATGTTGTTGTTGAAATGGACTGCTACTCTTTTAAATCTTCAAATATATATGTGCAAAGTTACAAACCTTAACGAGCACTGGTATTGATTTACCAGCCCTTTGAAAATCTTCAAAAATTTAAATCGAGAATGGGGGGGGGATTCCCTTAACCATGTCTTTTGTATGTTTGCAAAATATTTCGAGGTTGATCAATTGAAAAATAAAAAAAAACTTGACCCATGGCGAAATTGTCCTTTTGAATTTTTAAAGTACTACCCAAAGGCGTTCATTTAAAAAATACTTTTTCTTGTATTTTGATGAAAGTTACCACCACTTATTTCAATTGCATAAGCTGTAATTTAGGTATTTTAAAGGTAAAATACACCTGTCTGGATAGATTTTGGAACAGATTTCCTTTAGGGCCACCTCTCCGAAAAATCTGAAATTTTTTCATAGGGACAATGTATACATGTCTCCCCGAAAAAAAAATGTTGTTGTAATCAGAAAACAAATGGCGAGCTATGGTAAAAATTTCAGATTATTCTGAGAAGGGACCATAAAAGAAAATTTTTAATATTTTTTATTATTTTTTTTTATTTTAGTTTTTTTTTTGAAATGCATTAAAAATTATTACTAAAAAAATATTTTTGATATTAGGTTGGGGAAGAAGAAATCCATTATTTTTATATGAACTATAGGACTTGATTTAACATGCTTCGGAATATTTGATTTGGGCCATATATGTTGTATGATTTGTTGCCATTATAAAGCTAATGCCTCTCTCATAGAAGTCCTGCTCTCTATTATGTAGTACAAAATGGGCTGATTTACATAACTTTGGAGCTCCATATCTCGGGAAATGTACATTTCCCCAAAATTGTTTATTTCTGAGAGATGGCCTTAAAGGAAATAAAAGCCTAGATTTTTACCAAAAAAAACGCTCAAAACCCAAAATGTTTCAAATATTTTATAACACTCCTTAATTAATTACATTCTTATTTTTCCCCCAACGAAAATTACTTAATCATTGCATAACAAATAAATTTAAATGAAATTTTTTTTTCAATTCAACAATACATTTATTTTTACATGGAATTTTATGTTAAATTTGTTGTGGGTGGGTGGTTGTGGATATTCGTGTCTTACTCTCTCTCTTGTTGCTTCTGACTGTTATGCAAAAACGTTGTTTCATTTTGCATCACGTAATCCATTTTACTTTGCATCGCGTCGCCTCCCTACACCACCTACTCCTCCTCATTAAAACATAATAATTTGTTGTAAGGAAATTGTATTGTATGTGTTGTAATTATTGTTGTTGTTTTTTTTGTGCTTATAATTGTATTAATTTTACACTTGGTTGCCAACAAGCCCATGTGCATTGTGTTCACTTTTTGTAAAAGATGTTGGTTGAGTATTTTAATTGCTACATCGTATTTTATTTAAAGCTGTTAAGTAATTCAATATTTTATTTAAATCGATCCTTGGGGAAAATATAAGGAAAATTATTTTAAAATAAAAAAAGAATAGAAAACTGAAAAGTGTTTAGGTTTTATAAAAATGTGAAGAAGGAAATTTGGGTCTTTAAGCGGGAATTCTTTAATGAAGGATTCTTTATGAGCTAAGATACTTCAGATTTTTGCCAAAATTTATTTTATTAGAACTCCTAGGAGCCATAAGCACCAATTTTTAAAAGAAGATTTTATTAGTGTCGATTTTTATACATTACACAACTACGTTGTAGGAGTATTATAGCTTTGAGTGGTCCCATGAGTTTGTAACACTGCAAAATATTGGTCCTAAATCCGCCTTTTAATATTTAATATCTAGACATGTGCGTCCGTCCATTATAATTTGTAAACACGATACAGGCCACAGTTATGGACCAATCGTCAGGAAATTTAGCATGTAGGACGGGTATTGGCCAAAGAAGAGCCCTATTGTTTTGGAAGTGACTGTTAATATTTAGGGTATGAAATAAACCAACAACTTTTTTTGTTTTTCTAGTCGCTCTAGAAGCCACAAATATGACCTGAACATAACTAAATTTTATCCGGAGGATGGGGTCTTTGGTATTGCAGTTGTCACACTGGAGGCAGGAAATGTCTCGCTGATGTCTAGAAAATTTTACATAAAGTTCCGGTTATTCTCAAGACCGAAAACGTAATTTTGCTGTGCGATTTCCTGTTGTTCTATAGACTACCCGAGAAAGCAAGTTTAGAAATGTTGATCTCTTATCGGTCAAATATAGCGAAATAATACCCAGGCTCGGAATAAAGTAGAAAGTATGAGTTCCGTCGTAGTTGTGTAGAGCAGGGCCCCATCCGACTATATTGTTCCGCTCACTGTCTTAAAATTTAATTTTAGGGGTTCTAAGGCATTAAGAATGTATTTTTAAAAATAATTTTTAAGGAGTTCCAAGATATGTAACCTAAATTTTTAATTTAATTTTAGAGTGTGTAATTTTATAAGTGTGTAAGAGTATCTGTGAATTTACCATATGAATGGGCGATGACATATTTTTTATTTTTTTCTGATAAGTTCTAACTTTTATACTCTCAGCTTTACGGCTAATGAGGGGGTATATATACTTTCCTACGGCCAAAATGTTCTTTATCGATATACTGATTTTAGACCCCATGTTTCTTTGGACCCGATCTGTTTTAGAAAATTCAGAGTCGATTTATATTGTAATATTTCTAAATGAAGTTCAAAAATGAGGAATGTCGATCCACACCTTCTGGTACTTCAACGAAAAAGTGGTGAAAAATCTGCTGATAATGAATAGTTTAACCAATTTTTATAATATTTGGAGATGGGGCTTATTGGTTCACCCTTCATGTACCACACCCACACCCAGTGTAACCGTTGGGAATTTCAAAAAAGTTGCACAAAAAGTCGTTCCCTTAAAAAAAAAGTCACACAGAAAAGTAAAATCAGATACCCTTGGACCTCAAAAACGAATTAGACGATCCCAACATTGCACATCGAATTATTTTTTCAAAGCCTATATCAAATCCAAGTATAGAACCAATTAGTTCACATTTTGTGGTACTTACCACACAAAATATTCAACATTTTGAAAATTGGTGTTGATTTCACATAGTAATATGTTTACCATTGTTGGGTCCATAGGACAACTTCTCCCGTCCTTCCACACCCTTTGATAAGTATATACATATGGTGAATCATGTGTGACCAAAATTTGGCAGACTTATAAAAAACAATAATCTCCATTACCTCCCTCCAAAGTTTCCCAAAATGAAAAATTAGCGTCGTTTAAAAAAAAAAATTGAGAGGTTCCATGGACTGAAAAAGTATGTTTTTTAATTAATTGTCAAAGGGAAAGCTATAACAAGGAAAATTTAAGCGTGATTTTTTAAATGTATGTTTAAAGAACTCCCAACCCATTTAATTGTGGATTTTAAACGATTATTTTGAAGGTTCCTAAGAGCATGGTTTTGAAAAACATTTCCTTTCTATTTGTTTTGAAACAATGAAAATATGTACCGAATTTTAAGTTAGTCACTCGAATTTGTTCGGTTTGAATTTTCCAAAAAAAAAATTCTCATTACAATTTTTAGGGTATTTGAATTTCGACCATGCATTTGAATTCTTCCCTCAAAACATATTTTGTTTAATAGCCAGCAATTGTAAGGTCTTTATAAAAAATAACACTTGCTTAGCGGTTATTATCATGATAATAATTTACTAGTTTTTTTCTTGTTAATGTTAACATTATTAAAATTTGGGTAATGCGGTAATGTTATTGATGGTGTTGCTTATTTTTTGTGCGGCAGCCACTACCTCAATGAATAACAACAACAAAAAATATTGTGTAAGCAACACAGTTAAGCTTTTTGAAAATCGTCCATTTTACCACAAAAACCGCATAAACTACTTAGGCAGGCATTAAATACACACCGACACACATATTGCCCAGCAATGATGTTACAAGTGTTGTAAAGCCACAAATGTGTATAGCCCGGTTAAAATGAGTGAGCTATAATTGCAAAAACAAAAAACGTACAGTGGGATGAAAGCATAAAATGAAAAAATATATAAGAAAAAT
This sequence comes from Musca vetustissima, assembly GCF_032173495.1. NCBI lineage: Eukaryota > Metazoa > Arthropoda > Insecta > Diptera > Muscidae > Musca > Musca vetustissima. Next base: position 26,124 of record NW_026888449.1, read on the forward strand.
TAGATTTTATTTTCAAAATCATTTTAATTTATATTTTTCATTAATTAATTTTGTATTTTTTATTTTTACTTTTTTGTTATATTTCCATATTTGAATATTTTCATCCCACCGTTCTATGCACATAAAATGCATAATCTCAGCCGGCAATAAGCAAATAACCATAGCCGCCCCTACTTCTACCACTACCACCACAATTACACGCAATACCAATCTGTAATTTACACACAAGTAAAGAACACACCTTCTTAACAATGTATTAACACAATAACAATTAAATAGTTAGAAACAAAAGAATAAAAAAAAACATTCAAACGCAAATCACCAACAACAACAATACCATTTAATTTCAAGGCATTAACAGCAAAAATATTGCTCAAACAAAAAAAAATTTAACGCCATTCTTATTGTGATTTGTTTGCTTTACATTTTCATTCATTTCACAACGAATTCACTTTTTTTAACTGTTGATGGATGGACAAAAGAAAAAATCGAATAAAAGAAAGAATAAAACTTAACACTTGGGGTTTTTGCACTTAAATCTGCACACACAAATCCTTACATTGTTGCTGAAAATACGATTACAACACTCTGACAATTCGTTTTCAAACGTTGCACACAACATTTGCATTTCAATGCGAAATGAATCGGTAATAATTTTCAACATTGAATTACATACACCATTTCCATAAGATACTTGTTAGATCGTTGAAAAAATAAAACAAAACATTCACTTGATTTTATATGAACATTTTTAAACTTGTGTAGGTTCGATTAAATCATAAAATAAAATTCAATTTTTCGAAACCGAGAAGAGGCACTGAGCGTAGACCAGCTGTGGTAAAAGGTCTACATACCCGGAAACCGCGAAGAAAGATTTATGAAGTAATCGATCGGATTTTTTATACGCTTGACAATAACTTCAAACATATACAGAAACATTTCAAAGACTTGTTGTGGGAGTCAAATATCTAGGTTTTATGATGGCAAGCACAATAATCAGATCTCCGCCCTATAGAAAAAATCATTTTTTGAAAATTTGAATTTTTTTGTGACTTGAAAATCGAGATAGACCTATGTTACCTTTACCAAAGTTGCTTAGAATTGTCCATAGAATCATCCTAGGGGCTAGATTTAATCGACCAAAAATTTGGACCTCCCTAATATATATATATATATATATATATAAATTTAAAAGTATCATACCTTCCATTTAAAACACACATTTTCCCACCAATCTTTCGATAACGTTTTAATACCCTCAGGCTTTAGGCTAATGAGGATATTTGCCATTCAACACGATTAACAAGTAAAAACATTGCTAAACTCAGCCGGCCCGAACTTTTTTACTCCCTCCGTGTGGTGTGCATTAAAAATTTCTAGAATCGGAATTAAGTATCTGTTAAGAAACTTAGTTAGGCACTTTAATAAAATAACAAGTAAAAAAGTGTTAGTCGGTGTTGCCGACAGATATATACCTCGAGTCAATGGTTTGCGGAGTTCTTCGGAATTACACACAGATTTTATTTTTAGCTTTATATAAGAAATAGGATTTTTATCAAAGAGGTTTGGGATTTAATGTTGATAAAATTTTATAAAATATTGACCATTTGTGAGGGAGGTATCGGGTCCCATCATCAAACTCGATCTAGGCTTGGTAAAGGTAATGCGGTGTGAAAATTTTGTGCAAAACGGACATTCCATTAGCTTGATATTGGCATTATAAATATTGAAAATTTTGACCCTCTGTGGGGAAGGTACTACAATGGACCAATAGGTCCCATCTTCAAACTTGATCTAGGCTTGATAAAGATAATAGGTTGTACAAAGTTTCGTTAAAATCGGATTGTACGTTTGCATGTTATTATAAAATTAATTTTTATCAAAATTTTGACCATTTTGTAGGGGAGGTACCAGAAGGAGTGGAGCGATATTCCCCATCTTCGAACATAAACTAAGTTTGTAAATATTAAGATATCCAAAGTTTGGATGAAATCTATTATTCCCTTCGAGAGTTATGGTGTGCACCAGCCAGGCAGCCAGACAGACGGACAACGGACGGATATGTCTAAATCGACTCCAAACTTCCGAAAATACCTCAAAATACCGAAAATTGAGCGGGATCTTTTCATAGGGAGCTAGAAAACAAAATCCTATATTGAAAATATCCAGCCTTCACAAACTCGCAATGCCAATTTACAAATCTTTTGGTTGTAAAATACGGTTAAACCCGTTAAAATACCGATTAGCGGGTTGATCCTTTATATGAGAGTGACGTGAAAACATGGGTCATTCTTGACAATTTTGTGATCATATATCAGTTTTTAAAAATCGGTAAAAAAATTAACCCATTTGTGACTATTTACTGATCATATATAAGCCTCAACAAATCCGGAATGTCTAAACCCGAAAATATTGCCGAATCTGTTTTCAAACATTATACTATATTGATAAATTTCGGTTCGAAAATTAATCTAAAACATTATGATGGAGGATATACAAATATGGCTTATCGAAATATCGGGTTTTTGTATATCATCTTACTGGTGATTTGCTTTAAGTCGCTGTACACAATACAAGGCGGTAAGTGGCTATTACTACTAGCTTTGTATTTAAAACCAGACATGTTGGTCCCCGATATGCCATGACCTTCATATAAAGGTAATTCGGATGTTTATGTGATCTAACCACATTTTCCACAGAAATTGATTCTCATACATCATTTTTAATATTTTAATATATAAACGAATTAGTCCATTCGATTTAATTTGATATATAGCCGTAGACTCAAAATATTCGGCATTTTGGGCAAAACTGAATTGACTGTAATTTGAGATTTTGGGTTATCATTGGGTAGCAAATCTTCTTACCAAAATTATTGGTCCGTATATATTTCAGTAATTTGGGGAGTATGGACGCTTTTCTATAGTTTTTTTGGAATCTAATTAGAAAGCAAAATTTTCTACCAATAACTATCAATATTGAATTGTTTTTCTGGGTAGGTGCGATATGACGTTACTACAATTTTTCGACATTTTGGGGATTTTGGGCAGGAGAATTATATAAGCACTTATGTTTTCGGGGTTATATGTAAGTATAAAGGCACCGCCCAACATTGTTTGTCAATTTTTCCTACCAAAAATTTTGCCCCGATCGATTTTAGGTATTTTGGATATTTCAACTTCATGTTGGATGGTATAGCAAGTTCAAACAGACCGATCATAACTAAATTATTACTTGACCTCACTTTATTATTTTTTCCAAATATATTTCTGTATATGTTTGTATTTTTACCATTTATTATATATTAAATTATGTTTTTTTATCATTCATTATGACATCTCTAATCAAACTTGAAAAATAACATCTAATGTTTAACATCTGCAGATTCAGCACGTAACAATGTCTAATTATTATTTGCACATTTTTTTATCCAGTCTAACCGGGTAGAAAATAGTCGGTTAGTAGAGATATTCAATTACGCAATAACATTACTTTTACCGGTTTTCTGTGCGTGTGTGTTTGCCTGTGTTTAAATATTTTATTGCCATTGCCAATATGACAACTTCTTTCGATTGCGTGATTTCATGGCTTCTCTTCGCACTGCTAATTTCCAGGTAATAATGAAAAACAAATGCCAAAGATATCATTATGATCATCAACATTACACTTTATCTTCCATCAGTCGGTCGGTCGTTTATTATAACAGTAGACTGTCTGGCATTTGTTGTTCGGTTGGCTTTCTTCTTATCATTCGTCTTCTTATTGTACTACTGCTGTAAAAATAGTGATGCCTATTTATTTATGTTTGTTTCAATATTTAAGATAATTTATTTTCATGTTTTTCTCATTACTAGATGGAGAAAGATAACGAACTTGTTGTAAGGAAAATGTTTTAATATTCAAAAGGAAGTGAATATCCATGTCTTGTATTTACAAAAAGTGTCACTATCTACTAGTGGGTATTTGTTATATAATACATTTCCTGAAAATATTTGTGTTAACCACCATATACGCAATGAGATGTACAGATATAGTTCCGCTGTAAATTGATATTTTTTTCTTTGTAGGAAGCTAAATTTTTTATCAAAAAGTAAATTATGTCAAATATATTTGAGGTGGAATATTACATTAGATTTGATATTTGTAATTTATAGGAAAATTTCTGGAAAATGTAGATTTTCGTTATTTTTAATAAACCTTTTTTATTTTAAAAAACCAGTCAGGAAAGTAGTCGGACTGGGCCGACTATATGATACCCTTCACCACTTTAAATGTGTGATTTTTATGTCTTTCTGGAACCTATGCTAAATTTCATTTCATTGGGGCAAGTTTAGAGTCGATTGAGCACAGTGGGACAGATTTGTGTAAATCGATTTAAAGCAAACTTGACACACACTATTCGGTATGCTGCACTGTTTAAAATTTAATCTCAATCAGACACTACGATATATCAATATCTGAACCGACTTGAAGCAAACTTGCCAGAGGTTAATTAATATTAATTTCACTACGTGGATCTCTAGTGCACAATTTACTTAAAATCGCACGAAAATATATATAGAAGGTGTACACATCATTGTAGACTTAATTCAATACGCTATGCCAAATTTCGTTCAAATCGAATAATTTTCAGAGTCTTTGGTGCACCATTTACCTAAAATCGGACAAAACTATGTATGGAAGCTATATCTAAATATGAACCGATTTTCACAAAACTTAGCACACATCATTCTAGACTTAATTTAGTACGCTGTACCAAAATTCATGCCAATAAAAAGATTAGCAGGGACTTTGGTGCACCATTTGCCTAAAATCGGCGAAACTATATATCTAAATCTGAACCGATTTTCACGAAACTTAGCACACGTCATTCTAGACTTAATACATTACGCTATGCCACAATTCGTACAAATCAAATGATTTTCAGGGACTTTGGTGCACCATTTACCTAAAATCGGGCGAAACTATATATGGAAGCTATATCTAAATCCGAACCGATTTTCACGAAACTTAGCACACATCATTCTAAACTTAATTCAGTAGGCTATAACAAATTTCGTGCAAATCGAAAGATATATAGGGAATTTTGTACCCCATTTACCTTAAATCGGACGAAAATATATATGGGAGATATATTTAAATCTGAACCGATTTTCACGAAACTTAGCACACGTCATTCTAGACTTAATTCAATACGCTATGCTAAAATTCGTGTAAATAAAATAATTTTCAGGGACTTTGGTGCACCATTTACCTAAAATCGGGCGAAACTATATATGGGAGCTATATCTAAATCCGAACCGATTTTCACGAAACTTAGCACACATCATTCTAGGCCTAATTCAGTAGGCTATACCAATTTTCGTGCAAATCGAAAGATATATAGGGACTTTGGTGCCTCATTTACCTTAAATCGGACGAAAATATATATGGGAGCTATATCTAAATATGAACCGATTTTTCCCAATGTCCTTGGGCCAAACAAATGTGCTGTGCCAAATCGGATCATAAATGCGACCTGTACTTTGTTTACAATTTAACATGGACAGACGGACGGACGGACATGCATAAATCGAGTCAGAAAGTGATTCTATGAATATTCACAAAAGGAACCATGGGTCTACCTCGATTATTTTTGCCTGTTACAAACATATGCACAAAGACATAATACCCTGTACCACAGTGTAGTGAAGGGTATAATCACAACTATCAATGCTTAAAATTCGTTGTACAAAAATCAACATTAGAACATTTTAAGTATATATTTTTTTTTATTATTATTTTTAAATAAATATTTACTTCAATACTGACACATCAAAAAATCATTGTTTAATTACACATAAAATTGTGTGCAATTATCTGTATAAATCATCTAAAACTTATTAAATGAAAACAATTATTATGACCTAAGCCAAACAAAAATCTGACATGTCATGTCCTTGTAATATTTTGAAAAACAAATTACCAACACTATATATACTAAAAACATTGTTTGTGTTGGTGTGTTTGTGTGTATAAAAAACTATAATTTGTTTTTAATCTATTTAGCCAATCACTTTTTTGTTCTTGTGTTTTGGTTTATGGCCGAAAAAAAACCCAAACAATGGCAAATATTGATAACAATTTATCTGTGATTAAATTCTGCTACTAGATACATATATGAATATGTATGTGTGTTGTTTTATGAGTATTCTACGTGTATACGTGTGTATGTATATTTGTGTAAATATTCATAAATTATTTTATGATATACCTATGCTTGTATTTAAATCAGTACCAGTAATAAATTTATAACATTGTTTATATTGCTGAGATTTACATTGTTCTATAGATAGGGGTTGTGACGTATATATGTGTACATTTCCGAACAGGTGTAGGACATTTGAAAAGGGGGAAAATTTATTTGGTTTGCATTACAATTTATTATAATATTACAATGGAAATTTGATATTTATGGTCAATAGAGATAGATAGAAGAGTCATTCGTCGAAGGTACTCTTCAGTAGATAGAAAGGTATAAATATTTCCAAAGATTACCGTATAGAAATACTAGCACATGAACCATGAAGACTTCCTACCCTTAAGGCAGTATGTATGGAATCTCTACCCTTCAGTCAATTTTCAGATCTTTTTTGAGACTCGATGTGCTTAAGCAATTTATAAGGAGTCCTTGCACTTCAGTTCATTTATAGTGACATTTATTCTTTAAACAACTGACCAGTCAGAACGTCGATATTTACCTCCTGATCATTAAATCATCTATAACGATTGGTAGCTCATCTAAAATGACGATCTGCTCCTCACGGTATCTTTATCCTCGTTGAGAGATTCCTCTCAGCTCGTTTATAAAGACTGTATTCAGCTCATCTATAAAAACTCCCAACAACTCATCTACAAAGACTTCCATCAGCTCGTTTTTGAAGATCCTCTTCAATTCGTTTATAAAGACATCCTTCACTTCGTCAATCAGAGCGTCTAGACACCCTTCAGTTCGTTTATAAAGACTCCCTTCAGCTCGTCTATAAAGACTCCCTTCCTTCAGCTACCTTATAAAGACTCCCTTCAGGCTCGTCTATAAAGACTCCCTTCAGGCTCGTCTATAAAGACTCCCTTCAGCTCGTCTATAAAGACTCCCTTCAGCTCGTCTATAAAGACTCCCTTCAGCTCGTCTATAAAGACTCCCTTCCGCTCGTCTATAAAGACTCCCTTCCGCTCGTCTATAAAGACTCACTTCAGCTCGTCTATAAAGACTCCCTTTAGCTCGTCTATAAAGACTCCCTTCAGCTCGTCTATAAAGACTCCCTTCAGCTCGTCTATAAAGACTCCCTTCCGCTCGTCTATAAAGACTCACTTCAGCTCGTCTATAAAGACTCCCTTTAGCTCGTCTATAAAGACTCCCTTTAGCTCGTCTATAAAGACTCCCTTCAGCTCGTCTATAAAGACTCCCTTTAGCTCGTCTATAAAGACTCCCTTCAGCTCGTCTATAAAGACTCCCTTTAGCTCGTCTATAAAGACTCCCTTCAGCTCGTCTATAAAGACTCCCTTCAGCTCGTCTATAAAGACTCCCTTCAGCTCGTCTATAAAGACTCCCTTCAGCTCGTCTATAAAGATTCCCTTCAGCTCGTCTATAAAGACTCCCTTCAGCTCGTCTATAAAGACTCCCTTCAGCTCGTCTATAAAGACTCCCTTCGGCTCGTCTATAAAGACTCCCTTCAGCTCGTCTATAAAGACTCCCTTCAGCTCGTCTATAAAGACTCCCTTCAGCTCGTCTATAAAGACTCCCTTCGGCTCGTCTATAAAGACTCCCTTCAGCTCGTCTATAAAGACTCCCTTCGGCTCATCTATAAAGACTCCCTTCAGCTCGTCTATAAAAACTCCCTTCGTATATACTATATACTCCGTCAGCTAATCTATGAAGTCTAGCTGCCCTTCATCAAGTCAATCAGTCTCCAGTATGTCCATATAAACCTTTTGCGATGAGCTCTTCAATAACGAAAAATAATCTGAATCCCGGATAACCCAAAAAGATTCTCTGTCATTCAGATCATACATAAAAACTCCCTGTCCTTTAGTTCATCTATTTAAAACTTCCTTGTCTTCAAAAGACTACAAAGATTTCCCGACTACCTGCCTCCAGTGTATCGAATTGAATCTAGAATAACGTGTATCATGTTTGCTTAAAATAATTGCGGATTTATAGATTGGAAACGATCCAACATTCCACATTATGAAAGAGAATAATTGCCTTTTTTTATGGACTTCAGCTGGAATTTTATTTTAAAGCTTTTTCAATCCTTTTTTTTAGATTTTGATTTTACCAAAACGCTTAACGTTCCTAACAACAACAATTATAGTAAAGCCTCCAGACAGGAAGTAGAGTATACATATATGATTACATAAAAATATGCACTACAATATTTTAGGCTAATATCTTCATAATAAACCAAAATGAAAAAAATCCAAATAATTTCCATATAATACATAACAAGATATGTTCTAACCCAGACAATTACAGTGAACCAGTCAACAAAGTTCAACCTCCAACTACAGTAAATAAATACATTCACACACACATATATGTAGCCAAATAGAAAGCAAGTTAATAATTATGGAGGCGGAAGACCTGACTCTTTTTTTTCAATGGGGTTTTTTCTCTTTTCTATTTCCACAACACAAGTCAAGTTGAATGACGCCTACTTGAAAAACAAGCTCTTGTAATTCTAAGCACTTATAAACATAATAATATACGAGTAACAACAGTCAAAACACAACCTTAGGCCTAAAGGTTATTCAGCAGTTTTTTTTTCGCTTAGTCTCTCGGTTTTTGTTTTTTTGATTTAACCAACCACACATCGGAAGAAGTCAGCCGACCGACCTGTTGAATTACTTAGTTATAATATGAAAAGAAAGAATGAAAATTTACTTTATGGCGTATAAAAAGAAGCCCAGGAAAAACAAAGTTTTTATTTATTACGCGTTGTTGTTGTGTAATATTTCTGTTTTGCATAAGACAAACAAAATATTTAGTCCTTCCTGAGAGGACTCTTTTTTTCCTTTTAGCCTGGCAATGGCGTTGAACTTTGTTTATTTCAACTTTTTCTTTTCTATGTGTATAATTTTATGATGATGGCTTCGTCTTTAGTAAAAGAAAAACTTATGACAGGCCTTCACTGAACTGAACTTTAAGCTAGGGTCCTTGACAAATGAAATAAGTAGAAGACGAAGTGTAATTGTGGTTGGTGAAAAACAACAACACAACACAAACAAATCGAAAACAATATGTGTTATATGCCCTGGGAAAAGATCTAACACAGGCTATATAACACCAGGAACATGAAGCATCTTTTGTTATTATCATTTTTTGTTGTTCCTTGTGGATTATCTTGTTTTTCTTTTATTTTGTTTATTTCTTCGTTGTCTTGAAAATCTATCTATCTCTGTGGTGGTTAACGACTTTTAAGTTTCGACCAGCAGCAAGCAACCCTGGAGCAAATCTTCAATAGAACTCAACTATTAAATTGTGTTGATAGCAGTACACAAGGATAAGCCTGGCACTTCTTATATGTAAACTGCATTTAACTTTGAATGACTGTTATATCCTGTCTCGTGACATTTTGCTTTTAGAAAAAAAATAAAAACACGTGGTTTTTTTGTGATTTTTTATGTTTTTGAAACAGGAAATGCAAAAATTTTAAGGATTGGATTTTTTTCGTATCTATAGAAAATTTACATTTTTTTAGCAATGTAAAAATCTTTGTCACTAAAATTTAATTTGTCTTCTTTCTATTTTAGGTAAGCTGTTTCATATTTTGTAAAGGTGTTGGTAAGTGAAAGAATGCTCATGGATAAATTTTTTTATGAAACTGACTTCACAAATATCCTCATAATCAGCCAAAAACAGCTCTCCTTCCTTAAGAACAAACCCTCGAAAACTTTTAAATTGGATCTATAGGCAGATACTATAGTCGAGCTGGATCCTATTATTATGGAAGCTGCAGGAAGTCTTTATAGACGAGCTGAAGGGAGTCTTCATAGACGAGCTGAAGGGAGTCTTTATAGACCAGCTGAAAGGAGTCTTCAAAGACGAGCTGAAGGGAGTCTTTATAGGCGAACTGAATGGAGTCTTTATAGACGAGCCTGAAGGCAGTCTTTATAGAAGAGCCTGAAGGGAGTCTTTATAGAAGGGCCTGAAGGGAGTCTTTATAGACTAGCTGAAGGGAGTCTTTATAGACGAGCCTGAAGGGAGTCTTTATAGACGAGCCTGAAGGGAGTCTTTATAGACGAGCCTGAAGGGAGTCTTTATAGACGAGCCTGAAGGGAGTCTTTATAGACGAGCCTGAAGGGAGTCTTTATAGACGAGCCTGAAGGGAGTCTTTATAGTCTTTATAGACGAGCCTGAAGGGAGTCTTTATAGACGAGCCTGAAGGGAGTCTTTATAGACGAGCTGAAGGGAGTCTTTATAGACGAGCCTGAAGGGAGTCTTTATAGACGAGCCTGAAGGGAGTCTTTATAGACGAGCCTGAAGGGAGTCTTTATAGACGAGCCTTTATAGACGAGCCTGAAGGGAGTCTTTATAGACGAGCCTGAAGGGAGTCTTTATAGACGAGCTGAAGGAAGGCTTTATAGACGATCTGAAGAGAGTCTTTATAGACGAGCCTGAAGGGAGTCTTTATAGACGAGCCTGAAGGGAGTCTTTATAGACGAGCCTGAAGGGAGTCTTTATAGACGAGCCTGAAGGGAGTCTTTATAGACGAGCCTGAAGGGAGTCTTTATAGACGAGCCTGAAGGGAGTCTTTATAGACGAGCCTGAAGGGAGTCTTTATAGACGAGCCTGAAGGGAGTCTTTATAGACGAGCTGAAGGAAGGCTTTATAGACGAACTGAAGGGAAGTGATTATTTATAGACTGAATCAGCGTGTCAAATTAGACCATCGAAGGTTCTTTATTCAACATATTATTTATTTAAAACTATTTGTAAACGCTCCATGCTTGGGTGTGTGGTCTTAAAAAAATAAACCCTTGTGTAACGGGTCTTAAAAATATATATATTTATTTAGCTTTAATGGGGCAATATTTGTAGACGAAACTGAGGAGCTGGCTTCATGAACGAGCTGAGAAGAATGGGGTATTTAATATTCGAGCTGAAAGGCAGTAGTCTTGGGGAAGGGCAGAAAATGTTTTTATAATATCAGTTCAAGGACTTGTTAGTCTCTTAAGACAGAGTATATATAAACAACCTTTAGTGGATATTTGATGCGACCTATATCAAATCAAATTTGTGCCGGGTTATTCCAGGCCAGTGATAAACCAGCTTACGGATGTTCAAACATATTGCAACAGTGTTCGTGCTGAGGGAAGTCACTGTTAAGCTGCTTAGTTAATTTTGTATAGTCGATCTGAAGTTTTTCGGTGTTGTGTGTTTCTTCCTAGAACTAACAATCATGTCTTTAGTCTTTGAAAGAAATTCAAAGAATATCTTTGTAAAGTAGATAATTTCATATTTATTTATTTTTCTCTTGAGACCATTTAACGACTTCTTTTCACGCTTAGGCAACAAATATCTATTTTCTAGTCTTTCTCTCCCTTCATATCTACTGATACTATTACATTTCGCCAACAACGCCATTTCATTGTGCAGTTACATGACTTTGAATACCTTTTTGCAAATAAGTTTGGAATAAATAGTATAAAATGTATTTTTTCGGGTTCGCTTGTTTGTTTTTTTATTTCGTTTCATTTTTTGCACTCTTTATTGTAGAGGAGTATTGTTTAGTGCTTAACACGTTTCGTGACTTGAATAAATTGTTGTCACAACAAACTCTATTATATGCATTCTTCTTTTGTGTTCGTTCACTTAGTTCCGCTCCGTGGTAGTTCATCCATTCATTGGCTGTTTTTGGTTGTTTTTATGTGTTTTTTGCACATACATTCATATCGTATAGTATATTATGAATATACTATATTCAATAAAGAAAAAACTAAACTATATGCATATATTTTCTGTTGTATCTCTCCTGGAGACAAAGTAAACAAAACACGTTCCAATAAAACAAAAAATAATAGCATACATTTCCATGTTGACTTAAAAACAATATAAAAATATAGCATACCATTAGGCGTATGGTAAAGTTTGTGATAAAATATATATATATAGAAGTTTTGGTTAAAGTTTATAACTGAAATAAATTATAACAACGGAATATAATTAATATAAATATTTTTGTCTTTCGTGTTGAGAAGAAAAATTTGTTTTTTTTTCGTTGGAAAAAAAATAACTTTTCAACATTCTGTTTATTTTTCCACACTTCATTTCCTTTTTTTATTAAATATCCTTGATTTGAGCAATTACTGTCCTTACTTCTTTGGGCAACCACAAAATTTTCTAAATTACATCATTTATGTGGTCTTACTGTTGTGGTTGACTGTCGAAGTTCCTTTTTATTTTCGAAACAAAAACTTTCCATAAAGTGACAAAGTTTGAGTTTTGTTTTTAAAACAACAAAATAGCAGCGCCAACCCTGTGAATGTTCACATTGTTGGCAGACATTGGAAAAATAAAGTTTCTATGTTTAGAAAATTGAATAGCTTTTAATTATTTATGAAATTGGCCTTATGAATTTTTCAATGTTGAATTAGATTTTCATTCAATATTATTAACTTTTAATTGATATTTATATTGAAGTTCAACAATAGTTATGGAACTCTGAGTGTTTGAAAATTCAAGGCATAATTATTATGGAATATTTATTAGAGTTTATAAAATTTTTGAAAAAAAATATGGCTCATCTATATTTAAAAGCGAGCTGAAGGAAGTCTTTATAGACGGGCTGAAGGGAGTCTTTATAGACGAGCTGAAGTTAGTCTTTATAGACGAGCTGAAGGGAGTTTTTATAGACGAACTGAAGGGAGTCTTTATAGACGAGCTGAAGGGAGTCTTTATAGACGAGCTGAAGGGAGTCTTTATAGACGAGCTGAAGAGGGAGTCTTTATAGACGAGCTGAAGGGAGTCTTTATAGACGAGCTGAAGGGAGTCTTTATAGACGAGCTGAAGGGAGTCTTTATAGACGAGCTGAAGGGAGTCTTTATAGACGAGCTGAAGGGAGTCTTTATAGACGAGCTGAAGGGAGTCTTTATAGACGAGCTGAAGCGAGTCTTTATAGACGAGCTGAAGGGAGTCTTTATAGACGAGCTGAAGAGAGTCTTTATAGACGAGCTGAAGGGAGTCTTTATAGACGAGCTGAAGGGAGTCTTTATAGACGAGCTGAAGGGAGTCTTTATAGACGAGCCTGAAGGGAGTTTTTATAGACGAGCTGAAGGGAGTCTTTATAGACGAGCTGAAGGGAGTCTTTATAGACGAGCTGAAGGGAGTCTTTATAGACGAGCTGAAGCGAGTCTTTATAGACGAGCTGAAGGGAGTCTTTATAGACGAGTCTGAAGGGAGTCTTTATAGACGAGTCTGAAGGGAGTCTTTATAGACGAGTCTGAAGGGAGTCTTTATAGACGAGTCTGAAGGGAGTCTTTATAGACGAGTCTGAAGGGAGTCTTTATAGACGAGTCTGAATGGAAGGAATACTCCATAAAATCCTAATTTTGTAATTTTACAAAAAAAACAAAAATTAGTTAATTTGACCCGCAAAATATTGACCTTCATTATCCTGACTGCCATTCAAATTAGTTGGTCAAATCGCCTTCCCCATTGACAATTTGTGATGTTCGACTTGTAATTGTGGCGTGTAAAGCAACTAAATATCCAGCAAAAATATCGTTTTCGGTTCATTCCATCCCCTAAATTATATCGTTCTAGACAGTAACTGGAACCTCATGCAAAATGTCCTAGCCATCAACTCGAAATATATGCTGCCTAATATGGTAATGGTAATACTAAAAATATTAGAACACGACGTATGTCACTTTAAATATTTGCAAATAACTCCTCCATTCTAGTACATACAACATTATATTTGGTATCAATATAAAGGTAAGAAACTCATAGTGGATATGTTATAATATGGCACAAATCGACAAAAATTGGTTTTGAGTTTATGTCCTCAGGAGTAAATATTAGGTCGGGAAAAAATAATTATTTTTATATGAACTGTAGGACTTTATTGAACAGGATTCGGAAGGTCCGATTAGCACCGTTTTGTTGTATGATTTGTTGCCATTTTAAAGGTAACTTCATAGAAGTGCTGTAACTTCTCTCATAGAAGTTCTGCTCTCTATTTGCAAAAAAACTCTAGTAGTCGATTTTCACAATCCTCCCTAGATACCAATTTTTATCATTAAAGAAATTTTGCAATGCAAGAAAAATATGATAATCGCTTGGTGCCAAGTCCGGACTGTATGGCGGATGCATTAAAACTTTCCAACCGTGTACCCGAAGATTCTGGCTAGTCACTGTAGATGTGTGTGGCCTAGCGTTGTTCTGGTGGAACACGACACCTCTCCTGTTGGCCAATTACGGTCGTTTCTTGTCAATTACTATCTTCAAACGGTCCAGTTGTTGACAGTAGAGATAAGAATTTAGCGTTTAGCCATATGGAAGCAACTCATAATTAATAATCCCTTTCCAGTCTTACCAAATACGTAGCAGAACTTCCTTGAAGTTAATCCTCTATTGGCCACCTTTTGAGGTGCTTCACCGCTCTTTGACCACGATCGTTTTCGCATAGGGTTATCGTATGTGATCCATTTCTCATCTCCAGTCACCATCCGTGTGGACCCAAACATCGAGCTTCTTTTTGAATCCAGCTGTGTGTAAATGGTTTAAAACAGCTTTATAGTCGGTTTTTAGCTCCTGGGCGATTTTACTGCCGGTCAACATCGATCATTTCTCATATTTTATCGACATTTTCGATGACCGCCCTAATGGATTTCTTTTTTTTCCCAACCTAATATATACGCTATATAACACCACTTGTTCTAATTTTCCATTTGACTCGCTAAATATTGACTGATTTTCAGGAAAAAAGTCATGATGGTCAGACTCCATACGCTGTTTAGAATGTCATGGTGTTTGGGCCATAATTGCGGTCTGTAGAGCGACCAGAAAATCAGACAAAAATATAGTTTTTGGCCAATTTCATACCCTTCTTTGGTCCGAACTGAACCTACATACAACATTTCTTGACGATTGATCCATAACTGTGGCATGTATGGTGTTTGCAAATTATTATGAACAGACGGATGATCGGACGGACATACATGTCTAGATGGACTCAGCTAGTCGTGATATGACGATCGGTATACTAAAATGTGGGTCACGGATAAAAAATCCAGGGATAAAAAATCTACGGTTTTGTATAACATCCTAAAAATATTTTTTTTAAATCTACATTTGTGAAAATCCACTTTTATTTTAAGTTCTTTAAAAAATGTTTTAAAAAATCCAATCTTTAATGTTTGAGTAAAATATTTTTAAAAATACACGTTTGTTTTTGAATATTAAAAGATATAGATTGTGTGAAAACTCTTACAAATATTTTAAAAATCCACGACTTTAACAAATTCCTTAAAAAAAATGGTTTAAAAAAATTAAATTATTTTTATAAACCATTGGTCCTAGAATCCTAACAACTAATTAATAACAATAATTCAATATTGTTTTTTATTTGTTGTTTTAAAAATGCAAATCCCTAATGGTTTTTGTGGTTTAACCATAAATATATTCAGTGGAACATGAACAATGAAGTTAATTAAAATTCCAACAGGCATATAAATTACAAAAAAAGAAAACACACACATGCATACATACAATGACAGTTTTACAAAAATGAAATAATTTACACTACCAGCTGCGCGATATATTTTCAACAAAAAAATACAGAAAACAATTCCCTTTTTAAAACAAATTAAAAAACTATACAAAGTTGTAATCGAATGGAAAATCGAATAACCAAAGTTATTGGTAAAACGGGCAGGCAGCTCATGGACGAACACACACACTCAAGTTTACATGTGTGTGGTATACATGGATTTGTACAGAAATTTATTCTGTAATTTTGTTCGTGAGAATTTTTTCATTTATAACTTTTGTGTACACGATTCATTTCATTGTCGAACAATTTTTTAAAACAATTTCCTTTAATTGCTTTGTATTTTTTGGAATTGAGGCAATTAAACCAGAATTGACTTGACTCCATTTTTATGGTGGGGTTTTTTAACACACACGCAAAGGAAATAAAGAAGGAAATTGTTACAATTCTTAATGAAGAAAATAAAAAAATGATAATTATAGACAGGATTGGATTTGTTGTTCCATGTATGACAGCAGACAAACAACAATTAATAATCAATCAAGTTAGGATAACTAAATTACTGTTATAAATTATTTCATGTCGATTGACAGAATTTTTTCAAGAGAAAAATTCCCACAAATTATATTATTTTTTTCTATAACATTATATATATATATATATATATTCTATAACATATTATTTTTTCTCTAACATTTTTGTCCTGCTCTTGCCCTTTAAGTAAATTTCAACAAAAATCTCCCTTATGTTGCTTTAAAATTCCTCAATTGTATACATTTTATTTTAAATTATAAAATGTATTAGATACCCTTTTCAATTTGCTTCTACTTAAGATTATTTCAATAAGCTCATACGGAAATTGCCCCTGTAATTTGATAATTATATGTTCCGCACACATTTTATTCAATCAAGACCATTTCATACGCCCCCATTATTTATCTATACCCAGGTAATTAGCATTCCCTTTGAAAGGATTATCAAGTTATTATAGCCCATCCTTTTGTAAAGTCGCCCCTTAAATCATCCTCCTACCGTTTCCTTTATCAATTAACTGTATGGCCATTTTCTCCAACAACAGAAAATGCCAAAGGGGGTAGGATGGAAATTGCATTAGTCGAGTAATCAAGTAGGAGCAATTAGAAGCATTTATTTTTGCAAAACGATCCCTTGCACATACTTGAACTTAAAGATATTAGTTACACATACCTTAGTCACAGACTTGTAGCTCTGTATGCATGTCCTGCACATGCATACAGAGCTAATGGTATATGCATGGAGTTTGGTAACCCATCTGTTGTCAACTTAATCCTTGTTAGTTTCTCAGACTTTAACAGGCCACACTAAGAGGTATGTTCGAGTATATACAAATATACCCCGCACACACACATCCTCACATCTGTATGTCTTCCATTATGTTTTCTGTCCCTCGGTATTGATTGTTTTCTTGTCTGGCTTTCATAGATAGCAAAACTTGTGACACAAAACTTTTGTCATTTGTGTTTATTCTTCGGAGGGTGTTAACAGTTAAGTACTTCAGAGAAAAATGGAATAAGTGGGTAGTTAGGCAAATAGGCAGGGTAGGCAGTATGATAAGGTATTTTCTTCGGCTAGGGATCAAATGTAGAATATCATTAAGAGGTTACATACTATTACTATTTGTGGAAGGACTTTTATAAAAAGAAAACTTATATGGGGCCTAATGCGCAGAATATTTTGGAAGGGCCTTTAAAATAATTCCTAAAACATCCTCCCTTGTATAAAAACCCTTAAACATGTCCCCACTTGTCTAAAAGGTCATAAAGAGGTCTCAACAACATTTTTCGAAATCTACGCTGCTATAAAGGCATTTAAAAACATTTTTAAAAATAAACGATTCTATATCATTTAAATCATTGAAATGGACGGCATATATCACAAGAAAAATCTAAAAAATTCAAATTTTTGGTAATGTTATGAGCTTTTTAATATAGGAAAGAGGGCAAAAATGTGTACAGTACTAATTTGCGTATACAGTCTAAATCAATTAAATCGCTTCGTAGTAGAAGCCTTAAAAATATATAAAACCAGCAAGGAAAGTAGTAAAGTCGGACGGCGCCGACTATATGATACCCTTCACCACTTTGGGTATATTCAACAGATAAATCCCAACAGACGTGGTATTTTTAAAGGACCAGTAAAATGAAATTGGATCCATAAACATGTCATTCTGCCACCGATACTAAATTTTTCATTTGGTCAGATATAGAAGCTATATCTACATCTGAACCGATTTCAGGAAACTTAACACAAATCATTGTAGACCTAATTCATTACGTTGTGCCAAATTTCGTGCAAACCGAAAAATATTAAAGGACTTTGGTACACCATTTACCTTAAATCGGACGAAAATATATATGGGAGCTATATCTAAATGTGAACCTATTTTCACGAAACTTAACACACATCATTCTCGACCAAATTCATTACACTGTGCCAAATTTCGTGCAAATCGAAAGATATTAAGGGCTTTGGTGCACAATCGGAAGAAAATATATATGGGAGCAATATCTAAATATGAACCGATTTTCAGGAAACTTAACATGCATCATTCTAGACCTAATTAATTACGCTGTGCCAAACTTCGTGCAAATCAAAATACATATAGGGACTTTGGCGCACCATTCACATTAAATCGGACGAAAATTGAATTGGGAGCTATATCTAAATCTGAACCGATTTTCAGGAAACTTAACACACATCGATTTAGACCTAATTCATTACACTGTGCCAAATTTCGTGCAAATCGAAATATATATAAATACTTTGGTGCACCATTTACCTCAAATCGGAAGAAAATATATATGGGAGCTATATCTAAATCTGAACCGATTTTTCCCAATTTCAATAGGGTTCGTCCTTGTGCCGAATAGAGTTGTGCAAAATTTTATTTAATTCGGATAACAAATGCGACCTGTACTTTGTTTACAATTTAACATGGACAGACGGGCGGACAGACATGCATAAATCGGCACAGAAAGTGATTCTATGCATATTCTCAAAAGGAACCATATGTCTATCTCGTTTCCTTTTGTCTGTTACAAACATATGCACAAAGACATAATACCCTGTACCACAGTGTGGTGAAGGGTATAAAAATCAGGCCAAAGTAATCTCAAAAATATTTTTAAAGCAGTGAGCTAAGCAGTATAGTCGGACGGGGCCGACCATATGATACCCTACACAACTACCACGAAAATCTTACTTTTTTGTGGTACTACATTCAGAGTTTGGGTAACACTTCGCGATATTTGCACCCTCTTGGCCGTCTAGAGGTCAACAAATATTATTATTACTAATATTCAGTACAGCCATTTTAATTACTTATCCAGATTTCCTTCACCGTGGGTTGTGTTGTAATGTTCGTCTTTCAATTGTGGCCTATAGATCGACTCGAAAAAACACAACAAATTATGTTTTCGGTCCACTTCATCTCAATATTATTATCTGATCATCACCGAAAATTATAGGCGTTGTCTTTGACCGTACCTAGATCCTCATAGAAAATTTAAAAACGATCCGCACTATATTTTCTCCATCTAATGTGTTAATGGGTTACTAAATAATATCAGAATACGTAAGAACCTGTAAATATTTACGTATAACGCCCACACCCGAGTACATATGAAAATATAATTGGTATCAATTTAAAGGTCAACCACTCCTCTTGGATATACTATTAAATCTCGGGTCTATGTCCTTCAGGGGTAAATCTATACGCTATAGAATAGAAATTTTCTCATTTCTCACAAAACAGGAATGCTTATTCTTTACATGTAAAAATTCGCAATATTTGGGTCTTAATTGCGGCCTTTGGAGCCAGGAAAAGCGACAAAAAATAAGTATTTGGTCCATTTGATCCCCTTAATATTAACCGATATTTACCAAAAACAATAGGGGTCTTCATTGGCCATAACTACATGCAAAATTTCGTGAAGATTGGTCCATACCAGTGGCCTGTATCGTGTTTACAAATTATAATGGACAGACAGACAGACGGACACACATGTCTAGATCGACTCAGCTAGTCGAGATATGACGATCGGTATACTTAAAGGTGGGTCTAGGACCAATATTTCGCGGCGTTACAAACTCTTCGGGCTGCACAAAGCTATAATACCCTGACAACATTGTTGTGTAGGGTATAAATATTCAGGAATGGATAAGGAACCCTTAAAATATTTTTAAAGAATCCATGCCTTGGCAAAGAGCTTTAAAATAATTTTTAAAAAATCACGTTTTGGGAAAGTGCTTGTAAAATATTTAAAAATCACACCCCTAGCAAAAATCCGTTTAAAAAATCTGCGCCTAGATAAAGAGTATTAAAATTTATTTTAATCCACGACTGGATGTTTTAAGAATCCACAACTTAAAAAATATTTAAATAGGAAAGCTCTTAAGAAATATGAAAAAATCTGACTTCCCAATAATTATTTTTAAAAAAATCTATGCCTAGGTAAAAGTTCTTATGAACTATTTTTTAAAAAACCAATCTGGGTAAAGATCCTTAAAAGTATGAAATACTATAAAATACTATATTAAAAAATCGAACTTTCCAGTAATTTTTGAAACATATTAAAAAATCGAACTTTCCAGTAATTTTTGAAACATCCTCTTTGTTCCCTCTAACTCCAGTCTTGTGGAGTAACAACAAATTGTTACCTAAGGAGAACAACAGCAACATCTGAAAAGCTCTTATGATAGATTTAAAGATATTTGCATAGTTAGGCAAATATACCCACACAGACGAAAAATATTCATAGTGGTCTTCTGTGTATGTCTGTCAGTCTGTCGGTATAAATTGTTGTATATTGATGGACACTTTATTTTATTTATTCTTCCAATTATCATGGCATAGACAGACCGAAAGATATATAGACATAACGAGCAAACATTTAAAGGTAAATTCCAGATTTCTTTTTTTCTCTGTGCGTGTGTATGTGTTTGCCATTGACAATAAAATTCATTCATTTCTTCACCTGTCACCACCACCATCACCCAGTATTGCAAATAGTTGGAAAGCATGGCAAATAAATATCTGGTGATGATGAAAATCATTCATTAGAACAATAACCATATGTGTGTATTTGTGTACATACATATGAATTTCAATGAAAATTCTAAATTGATTGTTAGTATTAGAAAATTATAGGCTCTTTGAAAATGTATATAAATTATTATATGATTTTGTGGTTTTATGTATTTGAATTATGAATTGAAATATGAATTATGGTGAATGTATTGCATATTTATCAATTATTTGTTGTAACGCCTAAAAGTATACGATGATTTTGAATAAATCAATAAAATGTTTAATATGTATTATGAACATTTATTACTGATTACGAACAAATTACTGATTTTTATACCCTTCACCACACTGTGGTACAGGGTATTATGTCTTTGTGCATATGTTTGTAACATGCAAAAGGAAACGAGATAGACACATGGTTCCTTTTGAGAATATGCATAGAATCACTTTTTAAGTCGATTTATGCATGTCCGTCCGTCTGCCATGTTAAATTGTAAACAAAGTACAGGTCGCATTTATGATCCGAATTGCATGAAATTTTGCATAGGTCACTTATTTGGCCCAAGGACGAACCCTATTTGGAAAAATCGGTTCAGACTTAGATATAGCTCCCATATATAGTTTCGTCCGATTTAATGTAAACGGTCCCTATATATCCTTCGATTTGCACGAAATTTGGCACAGCGTACTGAATTAGGTCTAGAATTATGTTTTGAGTTTCCTGAAAATCGATCCAGATTTAGATATAGCTCCCATATATATTTTCGTCCGATTTAAGGTAAATGGTGTACCAAAGTCCCTATATATCTTTCGATTTGCACGAAATTTGGCATAGTGTACTGAATTAGGTCTTAAATGATGTGTGTTAATTTCCCTGAACATCGGTCAACACGCACAACGTTTTGAAGTTAGTACAACGTACTGAAATTAATATTGCTTAACGCTTGCCAAGTTTTGTAGGAATCTGTTCCAATTTAGATATAGCTCCCATATATAGTTTCGTCCGATTTTAGTTAGATGGTACACCAAAGACCAACATTAGGTCGATTGACACAAAATTTTGCACAACGTACTGAAGTTAATATAACCTAGCATGTGGAAGTTGTTGTTGAAATCAGTTCAAATTTGGATAGAGCTACCATATATATTATATGCGTGAATATAAAATCGATTTTAACTAGCAAAGAATCAATCCACCAAATTTAGCAAAGGCACGTATAACAGATTTCAGTTCAGTATAACAGATGTTAAAATCGTTTTTATAACAATTCAATGACCAATTGAGCAATAAATATAAATAAAGCAGGCAAAATATTGGTACTCCCAGAAAGGCAATTCCAAAAGCTATTTAAAACCGCTTTATCTGAAAGAATGAATCATGGTTTTATTGAATAAAAATAGATATTACTAAAATTTGAAAAGTTATGATCGATGCCCATTGTGCGAAATTTAAAAATGTTACCGCACTATGGAACCCGGCATTGGAAAGCCCACTAGGTGTACTTTCAGAAAATGCATAATTCATAAAAATCCATTTTGGAAATTTTTTAAAATTATTTTTTTTTAAAAATTGAATAATTTTAAGGGATCAAAATTCAATGACCCACTGTGCGAAAACTAAAAATGTTACGCTATATGAAACCCTGCATTGGAAAGCCCACTAGGTGTACTTTCAGAAAATGCTTATTTTATAAAAATCCATTTTGGATTCTTTTAAAAAAATTCATATTAGTAAAATTTAAAAAGTTATCATCGATGCCCATTGTGCGAAATCTAAAAATGTTACCGCACTATGGAACCCGGCATTTGAAAGCCCACTAGGTGTACTTTCAGAAAATGCATAATTCATAAAAATCCATTTTGGAATTTTTTTTAAATTTTTATGGATCCATTATCATTTTACTGGTCCTTCAAAAATGCGACGTCTGTTAGGATTCATTGGTTGAATATACCCACAGTGGTGAAGGGTATCATATAGTCGGCCCCGTCCTACTTTACTTCTTTCCTTACTGGTTTAAAAATATTTGTAATAAAAATCTAAGCCTGGGTAAAGACACTTAAAAAATTCTTTAAAAAAAATCCAGGCCGTTGTTTTAGTTTTCAGATTATATGAAATGACCCCTGCAATTTCCCATTGGCGAGACAACACCCGACAGATGTTTTTGCCTTCAATATCCAAAAAAATATATTTGTTGATTAATACCAGAACGACCACATTTTTTAATCCATTGGTCATGATTATTAGTATCATATGACGTATTTTATAAAAAATACTCATATGATATATGGCAATCGGTTGGGATATATGATGGAATTTCAGACATTCATTAACAAAAAAATGGGCCACATACATACAATGTTGTGGTATAAGCGTGGTATTATTTATTTTATGTACTTGGCAACAAAGAGGAACGTGACTATTCTGATCATTGCTATTTGGTTATATATATTTATATATTTGTGTGCTTCTTTTTTAATTTGTATCACTATTAACCCAATGTCAATGAAATTAGTCGTTTCTCATACACCATATGTATGTCTATATTTCATATTATATGTATGCTCAGTTCATATTCAATTTTTTTTAATCTCGCCAAGTCAATTTATTATTGGTCACTTCAATACCATAATATATATATATTCATAAACTATAACGTTACGCATAGTGGGGGATTTGAAATCTGCAACAACAACAACACAAAAACTATATTGCCCGACATCTGCTAGACTACCACTTAATATTTTTTTTATTATTATTGTACTCTTATAAACATTGGGCATATTGCCAAAAAAAATTATTTCAGAGAAGAAAATGATATGGTTTTTGATTTGTTTATTAGATGGGGGTACAAAATATTTTATAATTCATAATAATCATTTTCATATTTCGGCAATCCATCTAATAATTAAATTTTATTTCTTCATCAATATTTTTGCATTTAATATTAGAAAGTATTTTGGAAGATTTCTAAAATATATTATATTTTGGCGACCAATCTAATATTTGCAAATTTAAATTACCTGAAAATAAGATCATCGACTTGTTTTTATTTTCTCTAGAATTTGTTGTTTGCTAAATTTAAATGGAATGGTGAAAATTGTATTTTCAATTATAATCAATAAAATATTATTTTATTTTGTTGATATGACATAAAAATGCACTTAGCTCAAGTGCATTGTAATGGAAATGGAAATCTTTACATAAAAGGATATATAGATTTCAAAATATTCACAAACACATTAAATGCTTATAACAGGATGGAACAAATCAGAAATTTAAAATCGAAAGGTGGGAGACTTCATATTTTATTTCATTCAGTAATTTTGACTAATGTGGGGGTTACTTTATGTATTTTTGGCCTAATAAAGGAAATTTGAATATAAATCATCAACAAGCAAAAACCAGTAAGGAAAGTTGTAAAATCCGACTGGGCCGACTATGTGATACTCTTCACCACTTTGTACAATGTACCGTACATTTGTATCCTTACAATTGCATGTCAATGTTCCCTCGAAGGAAAATACTCATGTCTTTCTGCTAAATTTAATTTCATTCGGGCAGATTTAGAGACCATGGAACAAATTTAGCATAATTGATACCCGCTATTCGGAACGGCGCACTTTTAAAAGTTTAATCTTAATCTAGACCCGTTCGAAATACATATGGAAGCTATGGCTGCATCTGCACCAATTTCAACAAAACGCAATAACGTCATTCAATTTGGAATTTGATTCGTTGATTTCGTGTTAATCGGACAAACATTAGGGATTTAGTTCACCATTTATGTGAAATTGTACGAATATATGTGGGAGGTATATCGAAATCTGAACCGATTTTCTCAAAATATACCACACATCAAACCAGACGTACGCTATGTCAAATTTCGTGCAAATCGAAGGATATATATGGTATTTCGTGCAATATTTACCTAAAATCGGACGAAAATATTTATGGGAGCTATATCTAAATCTGTACCGATTTCTACGAAATATAATACAAATCGTTCTAGACTTAATTCAGTACGCTATGCCTAATTTCGTACCACAGTGTGGTGAAGGGTATAAAAATGACGACAAGCTCGACCATCATATCTTTTTTATATCCTTTACCAAGAAAATAAAATATCAAACTATAGACTTTCAGGTTGGAAAATGGGATCTAGAATATTCAAGGGCCTAGAACATACCGATATCTAATAGGGCCTATACCAAAATAAGGACAGTTATTAATAATACTTCGTAGGAAGGTTTGACTCTCAATGGGAACCCAAAATATTATATTAGGGTTAATTCGGTTGAAATCCTGACTCAAATACCTTAAAAATGAGTGCTACGCCTTTTGATGGATGCTAACACTAAAACTTGGACCAATATCGATAATATTTGGTATATAGATGTCCTGTCCAAAAATATATTTTTAGTCATTTTGGTTAAAAAACGTAAACGTGTTCCAATATTGATAATTTTTATTTGGAAGATTTACTATCGAATCAGATTAAATTGAATTACTGTCAAACCTTTTTGAAAACATGCTTAAAATTCAGAATATTTTGGGGTACCGTTATATGGATGCTATGCCAAAAACATGGACCGAAAAATCTTATTATCAATACCAATGATCCAAGGAATAATGGTAATGTATGTGTGCGGGAATAACAAAAGTCAGTGGGTCCAAACTAAGTGCTGTATGATGGATGATCCATTCGTTTTAGGTTTTAGGTGGTCAAAAAGGGGCAGAATTGAGTCGATGTGTGAGAGGCCGTACAATGATAATGCACAATGATTCGCCTTCTGGTTTTCATTTTTCGAATTCCTCCGTTCAGACTTTACCATCGAATGTTGCTCAAGCGGAACAGTCGCCACATGATCGCCAAATAAACAGGCGACCATTTTTGCTCTGAACTGCTTGCACTCTAAGACTGGTCATTTGAAATGACGCGACCGTATCTCTATACCAACAACCCTACGGCTAAAGGTCGGTTCCAAAACTGATAAAAATGTGGAACAGTCACCACATGCCCAGTTTTGCTGCAATCCAAATATGGTATATCATAAAATATATTACTAACATTGGCTTTCTAAGATTGCGAAAGGATAAGGAACCCTACAGGACTTCTTCCCTTCTTCTCAAGTAACAACATTATTTCTCTGCATACAAATATATTCACATTCCCTATGTTTAAAAAAATTACATTTAAATCCCATAACTAAGAAACTTTAAAGGCACAAATTCCACTTTGTTTTCCATTTTTTCTTTCTTTCTTATATATACTTATCCTGTTATTTGGTATAGGGATCACATTTTCCTACAATTTTCCAATAGTAGTAATGCCCTTTATTTTTATTTATCACTGGTTGGTTTTCCAACCTACCATCAACGGGTATACTACAGTATCATTGTTGAGCAAAGTCGTAACGAACGAAAAGGATGTACCCTTTTTTGTCGATTGTGGTCCGCACCAAATACATGGGGATCAATTCATTGTTTACTGTAAATATTAGTTGGTGTTAGATAAATTCGAATTTAATTAGCAAAGACGCGAACCGATATTTTAACATAGTGTTAACATAGGGTTAACAGTGTCGTTAACAGACCTCTGTTATCGTTAAAATTACTAAAAAATAATGATTTGTTCATGAAATTATTAATTTCATATATTAATTAAACTAAATAAAGATATTATGATGGATAATTTCATCTATTAAAGTTTCAAAAATATTATAAGGTAGTTTTGGCGAAAAATAATTAGTGCCAATAACGCAACTGGATGAACAAGTCCAATGTCCATTAAGTCTCCCGGGATAATTCTGCCGGGTCAATATTGGTATCTATGGAAAGCTTATGAAGTGTACTACACATTAGCATTGCAAAAAGGATACCAAGTTCGGGCCGATTCCGCCGTATTTGGCAATTTCTGAAAAAATCCTTTGAAAAGGATATTTCCAGTGGAGAATATGATTTCCAGGACAATTCTGCCGGGTCAATATTGGTATCTATGGAAAGCTTATGAAGTGTACTACTCATTGGCATTGCAAAAAGGATACCAAGTTCGGGCCGATTCCGCCGTATTTGGCAATTTCTGAAAAAATCCTTTGAAAAGGATATTTCCAGTGGAGAATATGATTTCCAGGACAATTCTGCCGGGTCAATATTGGTATCTATGGAAAGCTTATGAAGTGTACTACACATTAGCATTGCAAAAAGTATACCAAGTTCGGGCCGATTCCGCCGTATTTGGCAATTTCTGAAAAATTCCTTTGAAAAGGATATTTCCAGTGGAGAATATGATTTCCAGGACAATTCTGCCGGGTCAATATTGGTATCTATGGAAAGCTTATGAAGTGTACTACACATTAGCATTGCAAAAAGGATACCAAGTTCGGGCCGATTCCGCAGTATTTGGCAATTTCTGAAAAAATCCTTTGAAAAGGATATTTCCAGTGGAGAATATGATTTCCAGGACAATTCTGCCGGGTCAATATTGGTATCTATGGAAAGCTTATGAAGTGTACTACACATTAGCATTGCAAAAAGGATACCAAGTTCGGGCCGATTCCGCCGTATTTGGCAATTTCTGAAAAAATCCTTTGAAAAGGATATTTCCAGTGGAGAATATGATTTCCAGGACAATTCTGCCGGGTCAATATTGGTATCTATGGAAAGCTTATGAAGTGTACTACTCATTGGCATTGCAAAAAGGATACCAAGTTCGGGCCGATTCCGCCGTATTTGGCAATTTCTGAAAAAATCCTTTGAAAAGGATATTTCCAGTGGAGAATATGATTTCCAGGACAATTCTGCCGGGTCAATATTGGTATCTATGGAAAGCTTATGAAGTGTACTACACATTAGCATTGCAAAAAGGATACCAAGTTCGGGCCGATTCCGCCGTATTTGGCAATTTCTGAAAAAATCCTTTGAAAAGGATATTTCCAGTGGAGAATATGATTTCCAGGACAATTCTGCCGGGTCAATATTGGTATCTATGGAAAGCTTATGAAGTGTACTACACATTAGCATTGCAAAAAGGATACCAAGTTCGGGCCGATTCCGCCGTATTTGGCAATTTCTGAAAAAATCCTTTGAAAAGGATATTTCCAGTGGAGAATATGATTTCCAGGACAATTCTGCCGGGTCAATATTGGTATCTATGGAAAGCTTATGAAGTGTACTACACATTAGCATTGCAAAAAGGATACCAAGTTCGGGCCGATTCCGCCGTATTTGGCAATTTCTGAAAAAATCCTTTGAAAAGGATATTTCCAGTGGAGAATATGATTTCCAGGACAATTCTGCCGGGTCAATATTGGTATCTATGGAAAGCTTATGAAGTGTACTACTCATTGGCATTGCAAAAAGGATACCAAGTTCGGGCCGATTCCGCCGTATTTGGCAATTTCTGAAAAAATCCTTTGAAAAGGATATTTCCAGTGGAGAATATGATTTCCAGGACAATTCTGCCGGGTCAATATTGGTATCTATGGAAAGCTTATGAAGTGTACTACTCATTGGCATTGCAAAAAGGATACCAAGTTCGGGCCGATTCCGCCGTATTTGGCAATTTCTGAAAAAATCCTTTGAAAAGGATATTTCCAGTGGAGAATATGATTTCCAGGACAATTCTGCCGGGTCAATATTGGTATCTATGGAAAGCTTATGAAGTGTACTACACATTGGCATTGCAAAAAGGATACCAAGTTCGGGCCGATTCCGCCGTATTTGGCAATTTCTGAAAAAATCCTTTGAAAAGGATATTTCCAGTGGAGAATATGATTTCCAGGACAATTCTGCCGGGTCAATATTGGTATCTATGGAAAGCTTATGAAGTGTACTACACATTAGCATTGCAAAAAGGATACCAAGTTCGGGCCGATTCCGCCGTATTTGGCAATTTCTGAAAAAATCCTTTGAAAAGGATATTTCCAGTGGAGAATATGATTTCCAGGACAATTCTGCCGGGTCAATATTGGTATCTATGGAAAGCTTATGAAGTGTACTACACATTAGCATTGCAAAAAGGATACCAAGTTCGGGCCGATTCCGCCGTATTTGGCAATTTCTGAAAAAATCCTTTGAAAAGGATATTTCCAGTGGAGAATATGATTTCCAGGACAATTCTGCCGGGTCAATATTGGTATCTATGGAAAGCTTATGAAGTGTACTACACATTAGCATTGCAAAAAGGATACCAAGTTCGGGCCGATTCCGCCGTATTTGGCAATTTCTGAAAAAATCCTTTGAAAAGGATATTTCCAGTGGAGAATATGATTTCCAGGACAATTCTGCCGGGTCAATATTGGTATCTATGGAAAGCTTATGAAGTGTACTACACATTAGCATTGCAAAAAGGATACCAAGTTCGGGCCGATTCCGCCGTATTTGGCAATTTCTGAAAAAATCCTTTGAAAAGGATATTTCCAGTGGAGAATATGATTTCCAGGACAATTCTGCCGGGTCAATATTGGTATCTATGGAAAGCTTATGAAGTGTACTACACATTAGCATTGCAAAAAGGATACCAAGTTCGGGCCGATTCCGCCGTATTTGGCAATTTCTGAAAAAATCCTTTGAAAAGGATATTTCCAGTGGAGAATATGATTTCCAGGACAATTCTGCCGGGTCAATATTGGTATCTATGGAAAGCTTATGAAGTGTACTACACATTAGCATTGCAAAAAGGATACCAAGTTCGGGCCGATTCCGCCGTATTTGGCAATTTCTGAAAAAATCCTTTGAAAAGGATATTTCCAGTGGAGAATATGATTTCCAGGACAATTCTGCCGGGTCAATATTGGTATCTATGGAAAGCTTATGAAGTGTACTACACAATAGCATTGCAAAAGGAATACAAGGTTTGAGATTCCGCCCTAAAACTTCTTTCCTTGAGAGTAAACTTTATGTCTCTTAATTATCATTTATTCCACGTAGTGAAAAAGCTTCTCTTCATTTTTGGTTCTTAGAACCAGAATAATAATTTACAAACATTTATTTTTTAAAGCAGTTATTTAAGCAATTTTATAAATTTACATGTATATATCTAAAGGTTCACCCAAATCCAAATTTTAAAAATTTCCATTTAGCACACATTACTTCCATAAGAAATAATATACCAGTCTATATTCCAAAACCGTTTCAGAAAGCTAAATTGGACGACTTTGTTAAAAACGCCTATTATCCTGTAAAATGCGAAAATTATCAAAGAGGATATTCTGCAGGAGTACTTTAAAGGCCATATACCAGTTATATTCAAAAACCGTTTCAGAACGCTAAATTGTTATGGGCATGCACTGGTGGCCAAAATTAAAGCAACTGAAATGCGTTGGGTTTTTAAGTGGTGACTAATCTGAAATTCTGAAAGTTTTAAGCTATTGGGAAGAAAATTCCTTCTTTTTGTGGACAATGTAATGAAATGTAAACCAGTAAGGAAAGTAGTAAAGTGATACCCTTCACCACTATGGGTGTATTAAAAAGATGCATCCTAACAGAAGGGCCATTAATATGAAATTGGATGAACTAATTCAGTACGCTATGCCAAATTTCGTGCAAATCGGAATATATATAGGGACTTTGGTACACGATTTACGTGAAATCGGACGAAAATATATATGGAAGCTATATCTAAATCTGAATCGATTTTTCCCAATTTCAATAGGGTTCGTCCTTGGGCCAAATAGGCTAGCTGTGCCAAATTTCATCCAATTCGGAACATAAATGCGACCTGTACTTTGTTTACAATTTAACATATATCAATGCATGCATAAATCGACTTAGAAAGATTTTGATTCTATGCATATTCTCAAAAGGAACCATGTGTCTATCTCGTTTGCTTTTGCCTGTTACAAACATATGCACAAAGACATAATACCCTGTACCACAGTGTGGTGAAGGGTATAAAAAATAAAAATTCGATTTATTGCTGGCATTTTATATTGAACCAATTTATTGTACTTCGGTTAAATGAAACATATATCAATTATTCGGACTTGCCATTATTGAAACGCACGGATAATTGAAACAAATTCACTGCATTCGGCCACTTTCAAATAAGCGGATTGTACTGTAAAACTTATCCATATTGCATTCTTGGATGTCACATGTTTTCCAATGGTCTATTTATAGCTCTTTATATTAGTGCGTGTGCGTGTGTGGATTCAACACACAAAATATGCGCTCACTGAGAGAGCGCGTTAAGGGTTGTTTATTACCAAAAACAAAAATGTAACGTTCGCTATTTGTCGTTGTCGCATAGCAACGAAAAGCTACTGATCTCATCGGAACGAAAACAAAACAAGCATCATATTACTTTACGCACAGAAAGTGCGGTGGCTCAGTTGGTAAGCGCGTTAGTTTTTTGACAATTCTTTGTTTAAACGTTGGGTCGTAGGTTCAAATCCCAGCGCAGGAGAACTTTTTTTTAATTTTAAATTTATTAAATCATATTAATTTTTTATATATATTTATTTTTCATATCTGAAAAACATAAAATTTTTTAAGCATATTTAAAATCAAAGACCTATATCCTTAATAAATACAATCATTTTGTGTATTCAAATAAAATATATATTTGTTGTGTTTTCCAAAAAAAAAAATCATATAGTTATTCAAAAAAAGTTTAATGTAATGAAACATTGTGATATTTTTATAAAAAATCTTGTGGTTTTTCGAAAAAATATGTTTATCCTTTAATCATGACTTGTGTTAATTCAATAAAAAAATAAAAACTGCAAAAATATATTTTTTCAAATACAGTAAAAACTCCCTAATCCGGATAATTGATTGTAGACCCCAATCCAGATTGCCGAGATTTTCGGACTATCGAATTTTTAAATTGGGTTAAATTTATATAATTTAATTAGTTTTATGTTTTTACTAAAAAATAAAATTATTCATTGCAAAAATATGAACTTTGAATATAATAGTAATATAATAACAATCTATAGAAAAAAATTTGTGAGACCTTTGGGTCGATTTTTTTTCATAGAAGAAATCGTGTGACCTTTGGAACGATTTTTTTTCCATAGAAAAAAATTCGTGAGACCCTTGGGTTGATTCTTTCCATAGGAAAAAAATTCGTGAGACCCTTGGGTTGATTTTTTTCTATAGAAAAAAATTCGTGAGAACCTTGGGTTGATTTTTTTCTATAGAAAAAAATTCGTGAGACCCTTGGGTTGATTTTTTTCTATAGAAAAAAATTCGTGAGACCCTTGGGTTGATTTTTTCTATAGAAAAAAATTCGTGAGACCCTTGGGTTGATTTTTTCTATAGAAAAAAATTCGTGAGACCCTTGGGTTGATTTTTTTCTTGGGTTGATTTTTTTCTATAGAAAAAAATTCGTGAGACCCTTGGGTTGATTTTTTTCTATAGAAAAAAATTCGTTAGACACTTGGGTTGATTTTTTTCTATAGAAAAAAATTCGTGAGACCCTTGGGTTGATTTTTTTTTATACAAAAAAATTCGTGAGACCCTTGGGTTAATTTTTTTTCTATAGAAAAAAATTCGTGAGACCCTTGGGTTGATTTTTTTTCTATAGCAAAAAATTCGTGAGACCTTTGGGTTGATTTTTTTCTATATCGTGAGAACCCTTGGGTCGATTTTTTCTATAGATTGTTATTATATTACTATTATATTCAAACTTCATATTTTATTTTTTAATAAAAACATAAAACTAATTAAATTATATAAATTTAACCCAATTTAAAAATTCGATAGTCCGAAAATCTCGGCAATCTGGATTGGGGTCTACAATCAATTATCCGGATTAGGGAGTTTTAACTGTATTTGAAAACTTAACATAAGTCCTGTTTAAAGGATAAACATATTTTTTCGAAAAACCACAAGATTTTTTATAAAAATATCACAATGTTTCATTACATTAAACTTTTTTTGAATAACTATATGATTTTTTTTTTTTTTTTTTGGAAAACACAACAAATATATATTTTATTTGAATACACAAAATGATTGTATTTATTAAGGATATAGGTCTTTGATTTTAAATATGCTTAAAAAATTTTATGTTTTTCAGATATGAAAAATAAATATATATAAAAAATTAATATGATTTAATAAATTTAAAAAAAAAAGTTCTCCTGCGCTGGGATTTGAACCTACGACCCAACGTTTAAACAAAGAATTGTCAAAAAACTAACGCGCTTACCAACTGAGCCACCGCACTTTCTGTGCGTAAAGTAATATGATGCTTGTTTTGTTTTCGTTCCGATGAGATCAGTAGCTTTTCGTTGCTATGCGACAACGACAAATAGCGAACGTTACATTTTTGTTTTTGGTAATAAACAACCCTTAACGCGCTCTCTCAGTGAGCGCATATTTTGTGTGTTGAATCCACACACGCACAATAAAGAGCTATAAATAGACCATTGGAAAACATGTGACATCCAAGAATGCAATATGTGAAAATTGTACAGTCCAATCCGCTTAATTGAAAGTGGCCAAATGCAGTGAGTTTGACATTGTTGAATCACTCGGATAATTAGTGATTCAACAATGTCAAGTCCGTATAATTGATATATGTTTCATTTAATTGTTTCATAAAATTGGGTCAATAATTTTGCCAAACAATTCCAGCAATAAATCGACTTCTTTGAAACTTTTCATTGCGGAATCGGTATCCTTTTTGCAATGCCAATGTGTAGTACACTTCATAAGCTTTCCATAGATACCAATATTGACCCGGCAGAATTGTCCTGGAAATCATATTCTCCACTGGAAATATCCTTTTCAAAGGATTTTTTCAGAAATTGCCAAATACGGCGGAATCGGCCCGAACTTGGTATCCTTTTTGCAATGCTAATGTGTAGTACACTTCATAAGCGGAATCGGCCCGAACTTGGTATCCTTTTTGCAATGCTTGGTATCCTTTTTGCAATATTGACCCGGCAGAATTGTCCTGGAAATCATATTCTCCACTGGAAATATCCTTTTCAAAGGTTTTTTTCAGAAATTGCCAAATACGGCGGAATCGGCCCGAACTTGGTATCCTTTTTGCAATGCTAATGTGTAGTACACTTCATAAGCTTTCCATAGATACCAATATTGACCCGGCAGAATTGTCCTGGAAATCATATTCTCCACTGGAAATATCCTTTTCAAAGGATTTTTTCAGAAATTGCCAAATACGGCGGAATCGGCCCGAACTTGGTATCCTTTTTGCAATGCTAATGTGTAGTACACTTCATAAGCTTTCCATAGATACCAATATTGACCCGGCAGAATTGTCCTGGAAATCATATTCTCCACTGGAAATATCCTTTTCAAAGGATTTTTTCAGAAATTGCCAAATACGGCGGAATCGGCCCGAACTTGGTATCCTTTTTGCAATGCTAATGTGTAGTACACTTCATAAGCTTTCCATAGATACCAATATTGACCCGGCAGAATTGTCCTGGAAATCATATTCTCCACTGGAAATATCCTTTTCAAAGGATTTTTTCAGAAATTGCCAAATACGGCGGAATCGGCCCGAACTTGGTATCCTTTTTGCAATGCTAATGTGTAGTACACTTCATAAGCTTTCCATAGATACCAATATTGACCCGGCAGAATTGTCCTGGAAATCATATTCTCCACTGGAAATATCCTTTTCAAAGGATTTTTTCAGAAATTGCCAAATACGGCGGAATCGGCCCGAACTTGGTATCCTTTTTGCAATGCTAATGTGTAGTACACTTCATAAGCTTTCCATAGATACCAATATTGACCCGGCAGAATTGTCCTGGAAATCATATTCTCCACTGGAAATATCCTTTTCAAAGGATTTTTTCAGAAATTGCCAAATACGGCGGAATCGGCCCGAACTTGGTATCCTTTTTGCAATGCTAATGTGTAGTACACTTCATAAGCTTTCCATAGATACCAATATTGACCCGGCAGAATTGTCCTGGAAATCATATTCTCCACTGGAAATATCCTTTTCAAAGGATTTTTTCAGAAATTGCCAAATACGGCGGAATCGGCCCGAACTTGGTATCCTTTTTGCAATGCTAATGTGTAGTACACTTCATAAGCTTTCCATAGATACCAATATTGACCCGGCAGAATTGTCCTGGAAATCATATTCTCCACTGGAAATATCCTTTTCAAAGGATTTTTTCAGAAATTGCCAAATACGGCGGAATCGGCCCGAACTTGGTATCCTTTTTGCAATGCTAATGTGTAGTACACTTCATAAGCTTTCCATAGATACCAATATTGACCCGGCAGAATTGTCCTGGAAATCATATTCTCCACTGGAAATATCCTTTTCAAAGGATTTTTTCAGAAATTGCCAAATACGGCGGAATCGGCCCGAACTTGGTATCCTTTTTGCAATGCTAATGTGTAGTACACTTCATAAGCTTTCCATAGATACCAATATTGACCCGGCAGAATTGTCCTGGAAATCATATTCTCCACTGGAAATATCCTTTTCAAAGGATTTTTTCAGAAATTGCCAAATACGGCGGAATCGGCCCGAACTTGGTATCCTTTTTGCAATGCTAATGTGTAGTACACTTCATAAGCTTTCCATAGATACCAATATTGACCCGGCAGAATTGTCCTGGAAATCATATTCTCCACTGGAAATATCCTTTTCAAAGGATTTTTTCAGAAATTGCCAAATACGGCGGAATCGGCCCGAACTTGGTATCCTTTTTGCAATGCTAATGTGTAGTACACTTCATAAGCTTTCCATAGATACCAATATTGACCCGGCAGAATTGTCCTGGAAATCATATTCTCCACTGGAAATATCCTTTTCAAAGGATTTTTTCAGAAATTGCCAAATACGGCGGAATCGGCCCGAACTTGGTATCCTTTTTGCAATGCTAATGTGTAGTACACTTCATAAGCTTTCCATAGATACCAATATTGACCCGGCAGAATTGTCCTGGAAATCATATTCTCCACTGGAAATATCCTTTTCAAAGG
The DNA here is from genome assembly GCF_032173495.1 of Musca vetustissima. Taxonomy (NCBI): domain Eukaryota; kingdom Metazoa; phylum Arthropoda; class Insecta; order Diptera; family Muscidae; genus Musca; species Musca vetustissima. Next base: position 61,875 of record NW_026888449.1, read on the forward strand.
ATTTTTTCAGAAATTGCCAAATACGGCGGAATCGGCCCGAACTTGGTATCCTTTTTGCAATGCTAATGTGTAGTACACTTCATAAGCTTTCCATAGATACCAATATTGACCCGGCAGAATTGTCCTGGAAATCATATTCTCCACTGGAAATATCCTTTTCAAAGGATTTTTTCAGAAATTGCCAAATACGGCGGAATCGGCCCGAACTTGGTATCCTTTTTGCAATGCTAATGTGTAGTACACTTCATAAGCTTTCCATAGATACCAATATTGACCCGGCAGAATTGTCCTGGAAATCATATTCTCCACTGGAAATATCCTTTTCAAAGGATTTTTTCAGAAATTGCCAAATACGGCGGAATCGGCCCGAACTTGGTATCCTTTTTGCAATGCTAATGTGTAGTACACTTCATAAGCTTTCCATAGATACCAATATTGACCCGGCAGAATTGTCCTGGAAATCATATTCTCCACTGGAAATATCCTTTTCAAAGGATTTTTTCAGAAATTGCCAAATACGGCGGAATCGGCCCGAACTTGGTATCCTTTTTGCAATGCCAATGTGTAGTACACTTCATAAGCTTTCCATAGATACCAATATTGACCCGGCAGAATTGTCCTGGAAATCATATTCTCCACTGGAAATATCCTTTTCAAAGGATTTTTTCAGAAATTGCCAAATACGGCGGAATCGGCCCGAACTTGGTATCCTTTTTGCAATGCTAATGTGTAGTACACTTCATAAGCTTTCCATAGATACCAATATTGACCCGGCAGAATTGTCCTGGAAATCATATTCTCCACTGGAAATATCCTTTTCAAAGGATTTTTTCAGAAATTGCCAAATACGGCGGAATCGGCCCGAACTTGGTATCCTTTTTGCAATGCTAATGTGTAGTACACTTCATAAGCTTTCCATAGATACCAATATTGACCCGGCAGAATTGTCCTGGAAATCATATTCTCCACTGGAAATATCCTTTTCAAAGGATTTTTTCAGAAATTGCCAAATACGGCGGAATCGGCCCGAACTTGGTATCCTTTTTGCAATGCTAATGTGTAGTACACTTCATAAGCTTTCCATAGATACCAATATTGACCCGGCAGAATTGTCCTGGAAATCATATTCTCCACTGGAAATATCCTTTTCAAAGGATTTTTTCAGAAATTGCCAAATACGGCGGAATCGGCCCGAACTTGGTATCCTTTTTGCAATGCTAATGTGTAGTACACTTCATAAGCTTTCCATAGATACCAATATTGACCCGGCAGAATTGTCCTGGAAATCATATTCTCCACTGGAAATATCCTTTTCAAAGGATTTTTTCAGAAATTGCCAAATACGGCGGAATCGGCCCGAACTTGGTATCCTTTTTGCAATGCTAATGTGTAGTACACTTCATAAGCTTTCCATAGATACCAATATTGACCCGGCAGAATTGTCCTGGAAATCATATTCTCCACTGGAAATATCCTTTTCAAAGGATTTTTTCAGAAATTGCCAAATACGGCGGAATCGGCCCGAACTTGGTATCCTTTTTGCAATGCTAATGTGTAGTACACTTCATAAGCTTTCCATAGATACCAATATTGACCCGGCAGAATTGTCCTGGAAATCATATTCTCCACTGGAAATATCCTTTTCAAAGGATTTTTTCAGAAATTGCCAAATACGGCGGAATCGGCCCGAACTTGGTATCCTTTTTGCAATGCTAATGTGTAGTACACTTCATAAGCTTTCCATAGATACCAATATTGACCCGGCAGAATTGTCCTGGAAATCATATTCTCCACTGGAAATATCCTTTTCAAAGGATTTTTTCAGAAATTGCCAAATACGGCGGAATCGGCCCGAACTTGGTATCCTTTTTGCAATGCTAATGTGTAGTACACTTCATAAGCTTTCCATAGATACCAATATTGACCCGGCAGAATTGTCCTGGAAATCATATTCTCCACTGGAAATATCCTTTTCAAAGGATTTTTTCAGAAATTGCCAAATACGGCGGAATCGGCCCGAACTTGGTATCCTTTTTGCAATGCTAATGTGTAGTACACTTCATAAGCTTTCCATAGATACCAATATTGACCCGGCAGAATTGTCCTGGAAATCATATTCTCCACTGGAAATATCCTTTTCAAAGGATTTTTTCAGAAATTGCCAAATACGGCGGAATCGGCCCGAACTTGGTATCCTTTTTGCAATGCTAATGTGTAGTACACTTCATAAGCTTTCCATAGATACCAATATTGACCCGGCAGAATTGTCCTGGAAATCATATTCTCCACTGGAAATATCCTTTTCAAAGGATTTTTTCAGAAATTGCCAAATACGGCGGAATCGGCCCGAACTTGGTATCCTTTTTGCAATGCTAATGTGTAGTACACTTCATAAGCTTTCCATAGATACCAATATTGACCCGGCAGAATTGTCCTGGAAATCATATTCTCCACTGGAAATATCCTTTTCAAAGGATTTTTTCAGAAATTGCCAAATACGGCGGAATCGGCCCGAACTTGGTATCCTTTTTGCAATGCTAATGTGTAGTACACTTCATAAGCTTTCCATAGATACCAATATTGACCCGGCAGAATTGTCCTGGAAATCATATTCTCCACTGGAAATATCCTTTTCAAAGGATTTCTTCAGAAATTGCCAAATACGGCGGAATCGGCCCGAACTTGGTATCCTTTTTGCAATGCTAATGTGTAGTACACTTCATAAGCTTTCCATAGATACCAATATTGACCCGGCAGAATTGTCCTGGAAATCATATTCTCCACTGGAAATATCCTTTTCAAAGGATTTTTTCAGAAATTGCCAAATACGGCGGAATCGGCCCGAACTTGGTATCCTTTTTGCAATGCTAATGTGTAGTACACTTCATAAGCTTTCCATAGATACCAATATTGACCCGGCAGAATTGTCCTGGAAATCATATTCTCCACTGGAAATATCCTTTTCAAAGGATTTTTTCAGAAATTGCCAAATACGGCGGAATCGGCCCGAACTTGGTATCCTTTTTGCAATGCCAATGAGTAGTACACTTCATAAGCTTTCCATAGATACCAATATTGACCCGGCAGAATTGTCCTGGAAATCATATTCTCCACTGGAAATATCCTTTTCAAAGGATTTTTTCAGAAATTGCCAAATACGGCGGAATCGGCCCGAACTTGGTATCCTTTTTGCAATGCCAATGTGTAGTACACTTCATAAGCTTTCCATAGATACCAATATTGACCCGGCAGAATTGTCCTGGAAATCATATTCTCCACTGGAAATATCCTTTTCAAAGGATTTTTTCAGAAATTGCCAAATACGGCGGAATCGGCCCGAACTTGGTATCCTTTTTGCAATGCTAATGTGTAGTACACTTCATAAGCTTTCCATAGATACCAATATTGACCCGGCAGAATTGTCCTGGAAATCATATTCTCCACTGGAAATATCCTTTTCAAAGGATTTTTTCAGAAATTGCCAAATACGGCGGAAAACTTGGTATCCTTTTTGAATCGGCCCGAACTTTGTATCCTTTTTGCAATGCTAATGTGTAGTACACTTCATAAGCTTTCCATAGATACCAATATTGACCCGGCAGAATTGTCCTGGAAATCATATTCTCCACTGGAAATATCCTTTTCAAAGGATTTTTTCAGAAATTGCCAAATACGGCGGAATCGGCCCGAACTTGGTATCCTTTTTGCAATGCTAATGTGTAGTACACTTCATAAGCTTTCCATAGATACCAATATTGACCCGGCAGAATTGTCCTGGAAATCATATTCTCCACTGGAAATATCCTTTTCAAAGGATTTTTTCAGAAATTGCCAAATACGGCGGAATCGGCCCGAACTTGGTATCCTTTTTGCAATGCTAATGTGTAGTACACTTCATAAGCTTTCCATAGATACCAATATTGACCCGGCAGAATTGTCCTGGAAATCATATTCTCCACTGGAAATATCCTTTTCAAAGGATTTTTTCAGAAATTGCCAAATACGGCGGAATCGGCCCGAACTTGGTATCCTTTTTGCAATGCTAATGTGTAGTACACTTCATAAGCTTTCCATAGATACCAATATTGACCCGGCAGAATTGTCCTGGAAATCATATTCTCCACTGGAAATATCCTTTTCAAAGGATTTTTTCAGAAATTGCCAAATACGGCGGAATCGGCCCGAACTTGGTATCCTTTTTGCAATGCTAATGTGTAGTACACTTCATAAGCTTTCCATAGATACCAATATTGACCCGGCAGAATTGTCCTGGAAATCATATTCTCCACTGGAAATATCCTTTTCAAAGGATTTTTTCAGAAATTGCCAAATACGGCGGAATCGGCCCGAACTTGGTATCCTTTTTGCAATGCTAATGTGTAGTACACTTCATAAGCTTTCCATAGATACCAATATTGACCCGGCAGAATTGTCCTGGAAATCATATTCTCCACTGGAAATATCCTTTTCAAAGGATTTTTTCAGAAATTGCCAAATACGGCGGAATCGGCCCGAACTTGGTATCCTTTTTGCAATGCTAATGTGTAGTACACTTCATAAGCTTTCCATAGATACCAATATTGACCCGGCAGAATTGTCCTGGAAATCATATTCTCCACTGGAAATATCCTTTTCAAAGGATTTTTTCAGAAATTGCCAAATACGGCGGAATCGGCCCGAACTTGGTATCCTTTTTGCAATGCCAATGTGTAGTACACTTCATAAGCTTTCCATAGATACCAATATTGACCCGGCAGAATTGTCCTGGAAATCATATTCTCCACTGGAAATATCCTTTTCAAAGGATTTTTTCAGAAATTGCCAAATACGGCGGAATCGGCCCGAACTTGGTATCCTTTTTGCAATGCTAATGTGTAGTACACTTCATAAGCTTTCCATAGATACCAATATTGACCCGGCAGAATTATCCCGGGAGACTTAATGGACATTGGACTTGTTCATCCAGTTGCGTTATTGGCACTAATTATTTTTCGCCAAAACTACCTTATAATATTTTTGAAACTTTAATAGATGAAATTATCCATCATAATATCTTTATTTAGTTTAATTAATATATGAAATTAATAATTTCATGAACAAATCATTATTTTTTAGTAATTTTAACGATAACAGAGGTCTGTTAACGACACTGTTAACCCTATGTTAACACTATGTTAAAATATCGGTTCGCGTCTTTGCTAATTAAATTCGAATTTATCTAAATGGACCCATTTCCAGACCTTTTCCCATTTTTCCGTTTTTTTTCCATTTTTTTGATGGAAGTGAATCTTCCTGTTCAGGTGGATGGATGGATGGGTTTGGATGAATGGCTGGGATATCTTTCATGTCAAAAACAATTAGAAAAGAGAATCAACACAAAAAGCAACAGCAACAACAACAACAACCTGCAACTTTTTCAAAACCAAAGTGAAAATTCATTTATGTGGATGATGATGAAACTAATGCAGGAAGGAGGGTAGTTACCGGGAGGAAAGGGTAGGGAGCTTACGATAATCATTATGTGTTCTTGTTCTGCTACAACATCTACTTGGCTTGCAGCAACAATTATGATTAGGAGAGGCAGATAGACAATCTGACAATCAAGAGAAACGAACATATGAAATTGGCATAGATGAGGGATATTAGGGTGGATCAAGGGGTACTCAAATAAAAATTATATTCTTCAAGGGGCCACAGAGACGTGGATTGAGGCCTGGATTCACTAAAAATATTTTTTCGAGGCTCTGAAGAGGCGTGGATTTATTAAAAATATTTTTTCGAGGCTCTATAGAGGCGTGGATTTATTAAAAATATTTTTTCAAGGGTCCATAGAGGCGTGGATTTATTAAAACTATTTTTCGAAGGGCCCACAGAGGCGTGGTTTTATTAAAAATATTTTTTCAGGAGTCCATCGAGGCGTGGATTTATTAAAAATATTTTTTCAAGGGTCCATAGAGGCGTGGATTTATTAAAAATATTTTTTCAAGGGTCCATAGAGGCGTGGATTTATTAAAAATATTTTTTCAAGGGTCCATAGAGGCGTGGATTTATTAAAAATATTTTTTCAAGGGTCCATAGAGGCGTGGATTTATTAAAAATATTTTTTCAAGGGTCCATAAAGGCGTGGATTTATTAAAAATATTTTTTCAAGGGTCCATAAAGGCGTGGATTTATTAAAAATATTTTTTCAAGGGTCCATAGAGGCGTGGATTTATTAAAAATATTTTTTCAAGGGTCCATAGAGGCGTGGATTTATTAAAAATATTTTTTCGAGGCTCTATAGAGGCGTGGATTTATTAAAAATATTTTTTCAAGGGTCCATAGAGGCGTGGATTTATTAAAAATATTTTTTCGAGGCTCTATAAAGGCGTGGATTTATTAAAAATATTTTTTTGAGGCTCCATAGATACGTGGATTTATTAAAAATATTTTTTCGAGGCTCTATAAAGGCGTGGATTTATTAAAAATATTTTTTCAAGGGTCTATAGATACGTGAATTTATAAAAAAATATATTTCGAGGGCCACCCTAAATTCAAAAGTTTCATTTCCCCCTCCTCATTTTCTTGAACTTTTTTCGGAGAAGAAGAAGAAAAAGTTATTAATACAATGACGTTTCACTAACAACTAACTACCTTCTCAGTAGCTTCTATCCTCACAATACCCCCCCTCTCCCAAGTAACTTCTGTTCAATTTCCCTGTCAACTTGCAACTTCATTTTCTATGGAGAGGGAGGAGATTGGGAAAGATAAACTCCAATCGAATGGAAGAATAATTTTCGTTATCATTACAAGAACAAACAAATAAGTAATGTAACGGTAAAGTTGTGAGAAATTTTTTTGTTGCAAAAAAAACACGATATGTGAAATGGGGAAAAGGGAAAGGGGATTCCTTTCCCCTTTTTTCACATATCTATGCTATCCGACATGCAGAGCAATTAAACAGCTGCCGCAGCAGCAAGTATCAACCGTTTCATTTATGTTTCTTTTTTTCAGATTTCATTGTACTTGAAAAGAAGAAGAAGAGCACTTAAAGAGTGGAGTGCACGGATTTTATTCGCAACACTTATTCGCAACAGATAGCAGGAGCCACACATGCAACCACTAACCTCCGCCCCCCATCAGTTACAATTTCGTTTATAATCTACGAGGGAAAATCAAGGTAACTTTATTATTTATAGCCATGGCATTGCAGATTTCGAGCCTCATCTTTTTGGTTTTTGTGGTAAACAATTTTCGAAATTGTTAACCATGAAGTGTGGAATATTTAACGGTGCATTTGATGAAGAGGAAGGGGATTTATTAAAGATTATTTTAAAGGTGTAAAAAATATTTTTTGAGGAGGCGTAGATCTAAAAAATAATCTTTAGAGGTTCTATAGAGGCGTGGATTTATAAAAAATAATCTTTAGAGGTTCTATAGAGGCGTGTGTTTATTAATAATTTTTTTGAGGTCTCGTAAAGAGGCTTGGAAGGCGTTTTTCGATTTGAACAAGAAACGTAAAAGGAAGAAAATTATTAAAAAATATTTTTTTTTTTAGGTTTCCGATGGTTATCTGAAGTACTACATGATTTTCTATATTTTAGATAATTTATCTAAATTTCAGATAAATTATCTAAGGCTTTAGATAGATTATCTGAGACTTTAGATAAGTTTTCAAGACTTGAGGCAAATTTTCTGAGACCTCAGATCAGTTTAGAAGGCTTCAGATAACTTATCTGATAATTCAGATAAGTTTTGCATCCTTTAATACACTATCAAAAACTTTTAATGAATTATGTATGGCTTTAGATAAATTATCTGAGACTTCAGATAACATTTTTAGGGCTGCAGATAAATTATCTAAGACTTCAGATATGTTTTAAGGCTTAAGATAAATCATTAAAGGCTTCAGATAAATTGTTTATGGCTTGAAATAAATTATATATGGTTTCAGAAAAATTATCTAAGACTTTAGATACGTATTTAAGACTTTAGATGAATTATCTGAGTCCTCAAATAAGTATTAAGGCTTCCGATACGCACTAGTATGTTTGAGATAAATCATATAAGGCTTCAGAAAAATTGTCTATGGCATTTTAATAAATTACATAAATTATCTTAGACCTCACATAAGTTTTTTAAGGGTTCAGATAAATTATCTGTGTCCTCGGATAAGTTTTAGAGCTTCAGGTACACTATCGTAGACTTTAGATACATTTTCTATGGATTTAAATAAATTATCTATGACTTTAGATAACTTATCTTAAACTTAAAATACGTTTTTAAGTCTTCAGATAAATTATCTATGACCTCAGATAGGTTTTAATGTTTCAGATACATTATCGTAGGCTTTAGATAAATTATCTGAGACCTCAGATAAGTTTTTAAGGCTTTAGATAACTTATCTGAGATTTCAGATAAGTTTTACAGCTTCAGATACACGATCGTAGACTTTAGATACGCCAATTAAAGCTTCAGAAAAATTGTCTATGGCTTTTAATGAATTATTTATGCCTTTAGATAAATTATTTGAAACTTCAGATATGTTTTTTATGGTTTCAGATAAATTATATATGGCTTTAAGTAAATTATCTATGGCTTTAAACATATTATCTATGGCTTAGACTTCAGATAAGTGTTTAAGGCTACAGATTAATTATCTGAGACTTCAGATAAGTTTTAAGGCTTCAGATACAATATCGTAGGCTTTAGATAAATCACCTAAAGCTTCCGACAATTTATTTATGACTTTAAATCAATTATCTATGACTTTAGATAAATTATCTGAAACTTTATATACGTTTTTAAGGCTTCAGATAAATTATCTGAGTCCTCAAATAAGTTTTAAGGCTTCATATAAAATATCATAGGCTTTAGATAAATATTCGAAGGCTTCCGATAAATTGTCTGTGGCTTCAGATAAATCATCTAAGACTTCAGCTGAATTGTCTATGACTTTAAATAAATTATCTATTAATTTAGTAAATTACCTGAGGCTTCAGATACGTTCGTGAGGCTTTAGATAGATTACCTGAGTCCTCAGATAAGCTTTCAGACTTTAGATAAACCATCAGAGATAAATTGTATATGGCTTTAAATAAATTATCTATATATTTAAATAATTTATCTATGACTTTAAATAAATTACCTGAGACTTCAGATAAGTTGTGAAGGCTTGAGATAAATAATCTGAAAACTCAGATAAGTTTTAAGTCTTCAGATACAATATCTTAGGCTTCAGATAAATCACCTAAAACTTCAGACAATTTATTTGTGACTTTAAATCAATTATCTATGGGTTTATATAAATGATCTGACACTTTAGATAAATTATCTAAGCCCTCAGATAAATTATCTGAACCCTCTGATAAGTTGTGAAGGCTTCAGATACAATGTCGTAGGCTTTAGATAAATCATCTAAGACTTCCGTGAAATCTATGACATTAAATACATAATCTAAAGCAAAAAAAAAAAAATAGAATGATAGATAAATTATCTGAGGGAAAAAATTGATACGAAAATCTATTGCAAATATATCAGATAAAAAGTCTGAAATAATATGAACAGCTATAAATTATTTAGGAGATAAATAAATTAGGTAAAGGCTTCAGATTCAGATCCCGTAGGCTTTAGATAAATCATCTAAAGCTTCCCAGGAATTATCTATGGCATTAAATACATAATCTAAAGCTTTATATCATTTATCTAGGTCTTTAAATAATTTTATTCGTGGCTTCAAATAAGTTATATATGACTTTAGATGTATTATCTATGACTTTAAAAAAGTTCAATACATTACAAAAAGGTATCTAGATAATTTATCTATCGTTGAATATAGTTTATCTGTCATTTTATATCAGTTACCTTCTGTCCACGATGATTTTATCACGCTAGGCCCTTTATCTTTCGTTTAGATAAATTAGATAAGTAAAGATAATTTATCTACATAAAGATAATTTATCTACATGAATAGATAATTTATCTACGAAAAGATAATTTATCTACATGAATAGATAATTTATCTACAAAAAGATAATTTATCTACATAAAGATAATTTATCTACATTAATAGATCATTTCTGTACCCTATTTATCTATTTTATCTACAAAAGGGATTAAAAGACATGACTCTCTTATATATCCTCTTCCATGCTTTCTCTCTCTCTCTATGCCCCTCCAATTTATTTCCTCTATAAAATAAAACAATTCTCTAAGGGGAAAAAATAATAACAACTTCCTTAGCTTTTATTATTTAATAATGGCATATATCAAAAATCTGAAGTTACTCATAGATATTTATCCATCCGTGGCGGTGGTAATAACAGCACCACAGCAAAATAATATCATTTTCCGGTCCCTACTGACGTTCTAAACACAGTTGAATGGTTCTCATCATCAACATAATAATCATCATGATTATGTTGGTGTTATTGTTATTATTATTTGAGAATAATATCATCAACTCTCTTCACTCATTCATGATGTATGGGGAGCCATCCATCCATTATGAAAAACTGTCTGGCAAGTCTATGCAGGCTGGTCGTCGGTCTATTAGTACTTATAATAAAATAACTAGGAAATATACGCACACATGTCATACATACATATGTATGTTTGTATGCAAATATGTAAGACGATTTGTTTTGTTCGACAAAAATACAAAGAAATGTACTGTCAGCCAGGATCCAGCCCCCTCTTTCCTGCCAACAAACAACAACATCAGTCAGAAGACATTTTAACTACAGACTCACACACTCTCCCTCTCTCTCTCTCTCCACTCTCTCAAAATTAAATCAGAAACATCAAAAGTAGACAGGCATTTGCAAAGTGTTGCATTCAAATCGTCATCATTGACAAGAACACCAACAACTACAACAACAACTGGAAACAAAACCATGCCATTGTTGTTGGAAAAAATAAAAAAGAATTGTTTTCTATAATAAAGAAAACGAAACGAAATATAATCAAGTGTATGAGAGAGACAGAGAAGGAGTTCTCTTTTAAAATAAAAAAAAAACTGAGTACTTGAATGTGTTTATAAACAAAAACAAAATAGTGCACAGACATGCATGCATATTTATAAACATTACAACCAACTGTATAATTCTTGTTTGTATACTAATGAACTCCTCCGTCTATTTCTTGGACAATGGAAAATATTCTTTGATATTAATATAAAAATAAGAAGAAGAAGATGTAAAGAACTAAGTTTGAAGAATTTTGTGGAGGATGGGCGTTTTTGAGTTAAATGAAAGGGAATTTTTTGTTCCAAAAAATAGGAGGAGTAACAGGGGAGAATACCAATATAAAAATCACTTTGGGTATTTGTAATCAGTTTTCAGTATTCAGTTTTCAGTATTTGGGTATTTGTAATCAGTTTTCAGATTTCGAAGTCGGAATGTATCAGAAAAAAAAAACAAATAACTAAAATAGGGTGTTATAAAAAACAATCCGATTTCCATTAATTTGCAGATAAAATATTTCGAGTAAAAAATAATTGAGAATCGTAGATAAATTATCTGAGGTAAAAAAAATTTGAAATTATAGATAAATGATATGAAAAACTAGAAACTATACCGGAAGATAAATAATTTAGGTAAAATGATTCGAGGATATATTGTAGCAATTAGATAATAGATAATTATCTAAGGTAACAGTTAAATTATATAAGGTAATAGATATTATCTGAGGCAATAGAAAAATTATCTACATTTTATAACTACATAACTAAATTATATAGGATAAAATATAAATTATCTAGAGTAATAGATTAATTATCTAATATTATAGATAAATTATCTAAAATAATAGATAAATTATTTAAGGTAATAGATAAAATATCTGAGGTAATAGATCATTTATCAAATGTAATAGATAATTTATCTAAGTTAATAGTAAAATTATCTAAGGTAGCAGATAAATTATCTAAAATAATAGATAAATTATCTAAAATAATGCATAAATTATCTAAGGTAATAGATAATTTATCAAATGTATTAGATAATTTATCTAAGGTAGTAGATAAATTATCTAAGGTAGTAGATATATTATCTAAGGTAATAGAAAAATTATCTAAGGTAATAGATAAATGATCTAAGATAATAGATAAATTATCTAAGATAATAGATGAATTATCTAAGGTAATAGATAAAGTATCAAAGAAAATATTTTACTTATCTAAGACCAATGATATATTATCTAACGCAATAGATTAATTATATAAGGTAATAGATAAATTATCTAAAGTAATATATTAATAATCAAAGTTGATAGATATATTATCTAAGGTAATAGATAAATTGACAAAGGCAAAAGATAAATTATCTAAGGTAATATATGAATTATCTAAAGTAATAGATAAATTATCGAAGGTAATCGATATTTTATCTTAATTAAGTAATAGTTTATCTAAGTTACTAATTTATCCAATAGTTATAGATAAATTATCTAAGGTAATTGTAAAATTATCTTAGGTAAGAAATAAATTATCTAAGGTAATAGCTAATTTATCTAATGTAATAGACAATTTATCTACGGTTATAGAAAAATTATATAAGGTTATAGATAAATTATTAAGAGCATTAAATTATCAATAGCAATAAGATAATAGATAAATTATCTTTGGTAAATACAATTTATCCAATCAAATAGATAAATTATAAAAGTTAGTAGATAAATTATCTAAGGCAATAGTAAAATTATCTAAAACAATAGTAAAGCTATCTAAGGTAATAGATAAATTATCTAAGGCAATAGTAAAATTATCTAGGGTAATAGATAAACTATATAAGGTAATAGAAAATTTATCTAAGGTAATAGATAACTTATTTAGGCACTTGTTACATTATCTAAGGTAATAGATAAATTATTTAAGGTAATGGGTAAATTATCAAAATAATTTAATCTATATTTTGAAATGATAGATATCAGATCACAAAAAATATATATTAAATTTATTGCGCTGAATTATCTGAGATGATAGATACACTATTTGAGAAGAGTGAAGATAAACATGCCACTAGGAAAGAAAAACATATGATTATAGATAAAGTATCTAGGTTGACATATACAATATCTGAAGTAAACGGTAAATCATTTGGGACGATAGATAAATTATTTAGAACGACAAATAAATTATCTAAGAAAATATACAAATTATCTGAGAGGAAAGATATTGAAGAGTTATATAAATTGTCGCATTAATGAAATTGTAGATATTTTATCTGAACAATAAATAATTTATTTATTTAGTTATCTTTTAGATAAATTATCTATAACCAGAGAAAAAACTATTTTTCTTTTCTTCCACCAAACAACCAATGGTGTTCCTTTTGCTTATTTTTTCTTCCCATTTATCTTATCTTCATTTAATTTTTTATTGCCTGTCCTATCCTGCTGGGTTATCTTTGACTGCGCAACCCACCTGATTAAATTGTCATTTAAACTATTTATTTGCCAGATATCTTCTGTGATATGCACCCAATTGCTGCAACATTGTATGTCAAGTGTAGGCCAGGCAGTCAGCCTGCCACACAGCCAGCCCAGCTAGCCATCCGACCACTTAGAGGTGTAGTGGTCAGGTAGCTTACGAACATCATGCCAGGCAAATCATGAACGTTTATTAATCAAGAAATAAAAAAATAGTAGCCTTTTTTAACTTTATTTTCATTATTATGCCCTGCTTTTGAATCATTAACGCCAACTCGGAATGTCTACAAAAAATATGTATGTATGTGTGTGTTTGGTCTACATAGGGTTTTATTGGTCCAACTAACAAACAAATATCAATGGCAAACAAAACACAACGGAAAAGCCGTTGAAAAGCTGTTAAAATAAAAAAGTTTATTTAAACGACGAGCTAGTTTGTTAGCCGTTTGTTTGTTCGGTCGCTCGTTTGCAGGGCAGCTAGCTGGTCGTTGGTAGCTAATCAAATGGCAAACATGGCCATAATCATGAATACAAATGGAGAGAGCAGCAAATGATGGAGTGAAGTGAAGTGAACCGAATCATATGTTCAGCTTCTGCATTGGGTCAGTTCAATTATGTTTGGCCGGCGACCTGGCCTGCCTCTCTGTATGGCTGCCCAGCTCCTCGAATCATTCTACACCATTTCCAATTAAAAATGGGAATCATTGCAATGGTAATGTAACCTTGGACAGCATTTAAATCCGAAAAAACAACTCATTGGAAAGTCTGCCAATGATGAGGAGAAGGTGGATGCGACCTCCCCTCGGCTTCGTTTCTCTGTTTCTGTGTGCTTCGCTTGTCCGACAGGTTAAGCGTTTTATTCATTCCACAGCTAACAACTACTGGACTTGACGGGGCCAACAGAGTGGTGCAAAGGAGTAGAGTAGCCAACCAACCACTCTACTGACATCAGTAGCACCATCACCTCATCTCCTTCTCCTCATCGGAGTGTGGCTATGTATCTTTCCAGGTCATTGGTTGGGTTAATTTAAATTTGTTTGTTTGTGCATGTTTGATACAAAAGGGATTGCATTCAGATGCTGCCTGCCTGCTACCTGCCTGCCCTGATGCCCCACAAAATAACACATTTCATCAGTGCTTTAATTCACCCAAAGAAACTATGACCAAGCATTCATCCATCACAAGCATTGGAGGATGGAGGTCAGTGGAGTGCTGCAGATTTTTAATAAATTAAAATAAAAAAATAGTTCCACTTATTTGTTGCTGTTTGGCTTTTTAATTGCCAGATAAACGATAATTTTTTTATTTCTGATTTTTTCCATGTCAAGTTTTAACGCTTCAACGAACAATTTTCTTTGAGTGTAGTTCAAATAAAAAAATAATTATTTTTATTTATAACAACAACAACAAAACAGCAGAAGAGAAAATGTGGAACAACAAACAAGGCATTTAAAAATTCTATGGATAGACAATGTTAGGAAATTAATTAGTTTAATTTGTAGATAATGTATCTAGATAATATAACTAAGGTAGATAATTCATTATCTAAATATGGTATCATTATAATTTAGATTATAATTTGCCTGTAGAAGTGGTCGTTTAGCTAATTTATTATCTTGATAGATTATCTATAACACTAAGGAGATAAAACCATAATTTCTGTATGGTAGATAAATTATCTGAGAAGACAAATGCAACATCTATGACGATAAATTAACCAGGACAACAGATAACTCATCTAAATAGACAAATAAATTATTAATGAAGGCAGATACAATATCTAGGACTACAGATAAATTATCTATAATGACAGATGAATTATCTATAACAACAGATAAATTATCTATGGCGACAGATAAATTATCTCAGGTTATCTAATGTGTGTTCTTTACTGTAGAAGGCAAATAAATTATTCTGTGTAGTAGATAAATTATTCAGGACGGCAGATAAATTATCTAGGCTGATACACAAATTATCTAGGGCAATCGAGGAATGTTCTAGTGTGATAAATACATTATATTTGGATGATAAGTAAATCATCTGATGGCAAATAAGCTATTAACAAAGTCAGATAAATCATTCTGGACAATAGATACATTATCTAGGATGCCAGTTAAATTATTTCATGTGATGCATAAATTATCTAACACGATTTATAAATGGTGTAGGGTGATAAACCATTATTTTTGTATGCTAGATAAATTATCTGAGGTAATGGATGAAATATTTAGGACAATAAATTATATAGGACGACAGATAAATAGAAATTTATCTAGAATGACAGATAAATTATCTATTACGATAGATAGAATGTCTGGGATGTCAGATAAATTATCTAGGATGCCAGATAAATTATCTAGAATGCCAGATAAATGATCTAGGATGCCAGATAAATTATCTAGGATGTCGGAAAAATTATCTATCACGTTTGATGAATGACTTTGGGGGAAAATAAATTATTTTTGAATGATAGATAAATTATCTGAGATGCAGAAAATTGTCTAAAATGGAAGATGAATTATCTTGGATGACAGATTAATTATCCTAATAGATTAAAAAAGTAATTAGATAAATTATCTAGGACGACAGATAAATTATTTAAGATGTCATAAAAATTATCTAGGATGATTTATGAATGTCACAGGGTGATAAATACATTATTTTTGGATGATAGATAAATTATCAAAGGCCACAGATGCTATTTCTAAGGCGATAAATTATCTAGGTTGACAGATAAATTATCTAAGATGATATATAATTTATCTAGAACGATAGATAATTTATCTAGAACGATAGATAATTTATCTAGAATGATATATAAATTATCTAGAACGATATATAAATTATCTAGAACGATATATAAATGATCTAAGGTGATAGATAAATTGTCTAGGAGCATTGATGAATGGTTTAGGGTGATAAATACATTTTTTCGGATGTAGATAAATTATCTGCGGCGACAAATTTATTTTTTAGACAATAAAATAACTAGACTAACAGATAAATTCTCTAAGATCACAGATAAATTATCTATAAGTTATAATGATACCGATAGAACGGCGTAAGTATGGATAAGGAAGTCTAAGTCTATGATAATCGAAGGGTTAGACCATGAGGTTAAAATTTTTCGGGTATAAATCCGATTCGGACTAAATCCTCAGCCAATTGGAGAAAAAATCGTTGGTCAATGACTACCGAATCGTCGAATATAGAGACAGAATCCTCAGCATATATAGGAATAAAAATCGTTGATATATGAGAACGGATTCATCAGCCTTAGGGGATAGAATGGCAATTAAAACCTTAGTCCAGAATTGAACAGAACTAAATCGAGAGTGTGTGACAGCGTAAGTGAGAGATAATTATCAAAAAATCACTGACTAAAAGAGAAAAAAGAGAATGCGTGTTTAGCGTATCGTACTATGTTGTGCATTAGTGCCTTAGTCAAGGGGAATAAAATCTTTATATAAACAAATTGTCTTTAAGTTTTAACGAAAAATGTCCCGTCAATTGAATCCCTTTTTATATCCCGCCAATCTCTCGCACAGGACTCGGGACTGACGACAAACACACTTTACTATTTATGAAAAATAAACTATGTAACAGTTTTCTGCCTCGAAAAAAAAACCTGGTCACTTCAACTAGCCATCACGGGAGCCCTCACAAAGACTTTATTCACACACTCACGGTTTTTTTGTCACCACCATAAAAATTCATAAATATTAAATTAAGAGTACATTATGAAGTGTTATTGTGGCGTTGGCTATTATTCCATTTTGTTTGTTTTATTTTTCAAAGAGTTTATTCCTTTCCTGCATGGCAACATTTGGCCCCATTTCGCTTTTTTCTGCATCTACTTTCTGCGTTTTCCTATTTTTCAGGGGGACCAGTGAAAGTGCTCTGGATAAATAGATAGTACGACGCGCGATAAAAATGTATATAGAAAAGGGAAAGTGCACTTTATTAAATGACTACTTTGTTGTTTTTATGATTTTTATTTTATGGATATTATTATGGACAAAATCATTGGACTAAGTGGATGAATGGATAGGTTGATGGGCGGAAGGATGGATGGCTGACTTGAATGGCTGCTGCAAGTAGTCCACAGGGCACTAGGATAAATGCTTACAACGTTTTGTCTAATGGTGGCCCATTAGAAAATTTGCAAGGAAAAGAGGGAGAAAGAGAAGAGAGAAAGTTCAAGTAGTCTGCTGTTGTGGTGATGAAATGAAATGAGAGGAAAACACTTTTACTTTTATTTTTTAAGAAAATTAGAATTGGAAATATTGTCTTTATGAAGAAAGGAGATAATCAAAGGAATTTAATAATTCTTAAAGGGGATAATTCTCATTCACTTTAATAAAGCTTTACCTTATGTAGCAATGGACAAATTTATTCATCTCTGAGGTAGGGTCACTCAGTCCATGACATGAGAAGTTAAACAGGCTCCATAATTCAGTGAGAATACACAATAATATTCATTTACTTGAAGAAGTTGTCTTAGTGTTCCGCTCTCAGTATCTGAGGAAGGATTCCTTAGTCTATGAGGAAGGAATCCCCAAATTAAAGGTATAAAAAAAATCAGTAAATATGAGTTTAATCTAGACTCCTCAATCGATGGGACTTTCCCCAGTTCTACCTCAATCTGGAAAGAATTGAATTGAGAAGAGCAAATATGTTTTCTTAATGAAGAGAAGGTACCACCAAATAATTAAATTCTTAAGAATAATTCTGATTCAGTTTGTTTAAAATATTATTTATGTTTCAGGAGATGTAATTCTCAGCACTTGAAGATGGGTTACACTGTCTATGAGAAATTATGTTAGATTAGATAACTCAGTGAGACAATAAAAGTCGATAAAGAATGCCTAGTGCTCCGCTCCCAGTGTCTAAGGAAGGATTCCCCTCAATCGATGGGACTAAAAACTTTCCCCTCGTTCCACCTCAATCTTTAATAATTGAATTATGACGAGCAAAGACGTTTTCTTAATGAAGAGAAGGGACCACCAAAGAAATTCAATTCTTAAAGGGAATAATTCTCATTCAGTTTATTTAAAATATTATTATTATTTATGTTTCAGGAAATGCAATTCTCAGCACTTGAAGATCGGTTGCACTGTCCATGAGAAATTAAGTTAGATTATATAACTCTGTGAGGAAAAACAATAAAAATATATTTTAAAAAAAATATATCTTAGTGTCCCGCTCCTGGTATCTGAGGAAGGATTCCCCAATCTATGAGGAAGGCATCCCCAGACTGATAGGAAAGAAAAATCAGACAATATGAGAATAGAATCCTTAGTTCAACATAACACAAACAAAACAAAATTCCCCAGTTCCATCTGAATCTGTGAGACTTATATCTCCATTACATGGGGATTATTGATTTCCAATGTGGATAAAATTCGCAATCCTTGAAAATAATGTCCTCACTCAATTCTAAAGGAGCCCTCAGTTAAAGGCAAAATAATCTTCAGTCAATGAATGAAAATTCATTGTTTCGTGAACGAGCAAAGATGTTTTCTTACTGAAGAGAAGGGACCACCAAAGAAATTCAATTCTTAAAGGGAATAATTCTCATTCACTTTAATAAAAATATTGCTTAAATGTCAGGGGATTTAATTCTCAGCCATTGAGGATGGATTACTCTGTCCATGAAAAAAATTACTTAGGTTAGATAACTCAGTGAGAAAGGACAATAAATATCCATATCTTAACAAAAATTTCCTTAGTGCTCCGTTCTCAAAGCTTCCCCAGTCTATGAGGAAGGAATCCGCAAACTGATAGCATAAAAAAATCAGACAATATAAGGATAGAGTTCTCAGTTCAACCCGACACTATGATAGACTCCTGAGTCGATGTGAATAAAATCTTTCCTCAATCTGTGAGAAATAAGTCCCCACTCCATGAAGATATTTTTTTTTCACTGTTCACAGTCCTTGAGAATACTTCCTCAATAAATTCTAAAAAAAGTCCTCAGTCGATGACAAAGTAATCTTCAGTCAATAAAGAGAAGAAAAGAAATTAAATTCCTAAAGAGAAAAATTCTCATTCTCTTTATTTAAAATATTGTTTATATTTAGGAGATTAAACTATCAGTCCATAAGGATTAGGATTATCAATCCATGAGAAAAGAAGTTAGACAAGGTATATAATTCGGTGAGGAAAGACAATAATTCTCATTCACTTAAAAACTATCCCCTTAGTGCTCCGCGAGAAAGTATTCCCCAGTCTATGAGGAAGGAATCCGCCAAATTGATATAATAAAAAAATCAGATAATAAGAGAAAAAATCCTCAGTTCAACATGACACCATGATAGACTCCTCAATCGATGGGATTACTCAGTCCATGAGAACATATGTTAGGATACATAATTCAGTGAGGAAAGACAATAATTCGCATTCACATAAAAAAAGGTTGCCCTAGTGCTTCGCTCCCAGTGTCTGAGGACGGATACCTCAGTCTATGAGGAAGGAATCCACCAAATTAGTTTAGTGGATAATAATAGAGGAATAGAATCCTCAGTTCAACTTGAAACTATGATAGACTCCTGAGTGGAGGCGAATAAAAACTTTCCTCAGTTCCACCTCAGCCTCTAAGAATTGAGTGCCCTTTCCATGGAGATAATTTTTTTACACTGAGGATAAAATCCGTAGTTCTTGCGAATAATTCTTTCTGTCAATACTAAAAAACTTCTCAGTATATAGAAATTTCAATGTTTCGTGAACGAGCAAAGATATTTTCTTAAAATTCATAAAGATAATAATTCTCATTCACGATAACAAAAATATTGTTTAAGTTTCAGGAAAAAAATAATAATCAGCCCATGAGGATAGGTAGTCCATAAGAAAAGAAGTTCGGTAGATAATTCATTGAGGAAGGTCTATAATTCTCATTTACTTAATATTGCCCAGTGCTCCGTTCTTAGTGTCTGAGGAAGGATTCAGACAATATGAGGTTAGAATCCTCAGTTCAACCTGACACTATGATAGACTCCTCCCAAAGAAATTAAATTCTTAAAGGAAATAATTCTCATTCACCCCCCATTCAAAACCCCTGTCGTTGGAAATAGAATCTCGAATACATTGGATGGAATCTCTGGTATGTAGACAGGGTAGAATAATTTATATATAATATAATCATCTGTCTAAAATTATCGAATCATTAATCCAAGGGGCTATATTCAATAATCTATGATGATCGAATTCATAGAAGATCGATTCTGATTCTGGCAATGTATATATAAACCTCATTTTATGAAAATGCAATACAGCCGATGGGAAAAGTAATCTCAATTTATGAGATAGAGAAAATCCATTACAACTACACAATGCATATACGGTAACAAAGTCCCTTGACTATAATAATAGAATCCTCATTCTCAGAGAATTGAATCCTCAGTAATTTCGGATAGGAAACTCAGACAATTTCAATTTTCAGGTACAATTTTGGAACCCTAGGATTTAAATAGAGATTCCTTGGTAACTGAAGGTGGTATGAAATCTAACGTAGATATTACAATCCTCGAGAATTGAGGGTATAGTCCTAAGCAATTAAGGTCACTATTCTCAGCATTTGACAATAGAATCATCAGCCTTTGCGGATAGAGTGATCAGCTTTTTAGGATGGAATTCTCAATAAGTATTGTGATTGGAAGTGAAGATTAAAACTTCAGCCAGTAAAGTCGGAAACCTCAGCCATTAGAGATGAAATCTCTAAAGAAAAGAATTCTTAACTACTCAGTACTCAAACCTCAATAGATAGAATGCTCAATCGTTCAGAATTGAACCATTGTCCTTTAAAGATTAAAGTGGAAAGCGTTTTGAGTTAGAATTCGCATTTCATGATAACCTCAATTTAGGGTTAATTATTTATTGGGTTGCAATACCGAGATTATTATAGGGGTACAACATTTAAGTTTAAAACAAACTTTGCAGACTATGAAGAAACATCTCAATGGGAATGACACAGCCTGAAGACTTGGATTTAATTTAAAAAAATCAAATTTTAATTCTGATCATGCTAATGTTTCTCTGTCCATTATTTGCAATGACCTGAGGGCTCATAATTAAATCAAAATTTTCCCTAATTTCAATCGTATAAGCAGTGGTAACTCATTCAGCAATATTTGTGTTGAAATTCATCAACTCTAATTCCCCAAATGATCCAAAAATATATTTCATTATGAAATCACATACATGTGAGCTGTAAATAGTACCCGCTTCGGAACACATGACTGACTGTCTACTGATTTGAATATCGTATTTATTGACCCTCCGCCAAGCATGAATAGTTTATCACATAGTTAATTTTCGAAATTATCACTGTTCGAATCGCAAATTACAAAGGCACGCATTTCTAAATTAGAAATAAATGACCCAACATTGTCACGCGCCATTTGAAGAACGTGGTCTCAAAACCAATTTTAGTAGGCAATTGACATATGTGTGTTGTAAATTCTAATACATACATACTAATACATAATGCCTCCAATTTACATATGTAAATTAAATACCTAATTAACACAGTGCTATATTTATGTATGTAAATATGTCAATTATATTCTTGGGCCCTTGAAGAAAGTCTAAAGTGAATAGGCGACATTTCAATTTAAAAATAAATTGACTAATGAAGAAAATTAGTGGGTCTAATTAGTGGGACTTTTGTATCGGCTCTATTTCTATCGGAGATAGAAAATACTCAGTGTGTTTTGGGACATCTGAAAAGAATTTTTTCCTCATCGCATAGCATGAAAAATATTTTCTGTTTTCTCGGATCTATTCCGCAACCATTAATAACTGTATTCTGCGCCACCATAAGTGGTAAAATACCATTTAATTGAAAAAATAATCCTCATTCATGCCTATTTTGGACTAAACCTTGAACTCAATAAATTTAAACCTCTCAGTCAAGGGAATTGAATCCTCAGAAGTTGAGGATTGAATCCGCAACTATTGAAAGCAACTTATGAGTGAATCATCCGCCAATGAGAGTGACATTTTCAGGCACTATGGAATTTTCGGGATATAAAGATAGAAAACTTTGTAATGTAAAGTAGAATCTTTAGATGCTTAGGCCTGTTCATTCAGAGATTACGACTCTATCTGAATGATCTGAATGAACAGGCCTAAGCAGCATTTTAGGAAGGAGTTTTCAAGGGATAGAAGATTGAATTTTCAGTCTAAGTAAATTGAACCTTCAGCCATTGAGAATACGATCCTTAGGAACTAATGATTGAAATCTCCGGCAATGAGGACGAAATCTTTAGCGCTAAAATATGGAATTTGCAGGAATTTAAGAGAGAAGCCTTTGCAATTTGTGTTAGATTCCTCAGCCATTGTAATTATAACACTTAACCATTGAGGATAGAATCCTCATAGAGGAATCCGCCCTTTAGGATTAATTTCTAGGCCACTGAGAAGAGAATCCTCAGTCATTGTGGAGTTAATCAGCAACCATCGAGGTGAGAATGCTCTTAACCAGACATTTCAGACATTGCGAATAAAATCTGCATTCTCTCAGTAGTGGATTTCATTGGTATCTAAAGTTTCCTCAAATTGACAGATACAGACAGCGTGCTGAGGATTTGCGAGGAGCATTTTGCAAAGCTTCCGGTATCAAATAATAACGACGAAGAAGATACCCCAGAACCAATTAGAGGTCAGAATAGCAATTAAATGGATAAAGAATATCGAAGCAGCCGGGGCCGATGGATTAACAGCCGAACTATTCAAGGCCGGTGGTCAAATACTGGTCAGGAGCATGCTGATTATTATAATTTGGCTAGAGGAATACATGCCCAATGATTGGAAGATCAGTATCCTGTGCAAAGAAAGAAGACAAGACGATATGTGCCAACTATAGAGAAATTAGTCTCCTTCCCATCGCATATAAAGCGCCAATGGTCAATGAAGCCAATGGTTAGTAACATTATTGGACCATACCAATGTGGCTTCTAAGCTGACAAATCCACCATAGACCAGATTTTCACTCTGCGACAAATCCTGGAGAAAAACCCACGAAAATATACATCAACACATTCCAACTATTCGTCGATTACAAAGCCGCATTCGTAAGCCCAATTGGTGACCTTAGACGTGTTTAAAGTCATGTCTGCGTTTGGTATTCCTGCAAAATTAATACGGCTATACAGGATTACTTTAACTGGCACAAGGTCAGCTTTTAATGTTGGGAAGAAAATTTCAGAACCCTTCAATACCAAACGATTTAGACAAGGTGACAGTTTGTCGTGTGACCTGTTTAACATCCTGCTGGAAAGGGTCATACGAGAGGCAAAGGTGAACAGAATTGATACTCTGCACACCAAGCAACAAATGTAACTCGCATAGACCACCATAAACAAAACTAATGACATCAGTTTTGAAATTCGGAGGAGAATAGTGTTGACCAACAGATGCTACTATGGTCTGAACAAGAACAAGGCCACCTCCCGCCAGACCAAACTCACACTCCACAAGTCGCTGATACTACCCGTGCTTTTGTATGGATCTAAAACATGGGTACTTACGCAAGCAGATGAGGCAGCTCTTGGAGTGTTTGAGAGGAAAATTCTCCGAAAGATCTATGGTCCGATCTGCGTTGACTGTAAATATCGTCGTCTAATGAACCATGAGTTATATCATCTCTTCTCGGACAAATATATAGTCAGACGGATCGAGCTGCAGCGACTACGTTGGCTAGGCCATCTTGTGAGAATGGGTGAGAATGCCCCAGCTCAAAAGGCTTATAAAAGCGAGTCAAGTGATGGTTCACGCAGAAGGGGAAGGCCACGAATTCGATGGAAAGATCAAGTAGAAGACAACATCTTGGATGAGATGCGCACAGGACCGACGCACCTGGAAGTCTTTTTAAGCTCCGCTTATGGAACAATCGTTGTCATATGCCAACTAAGTATTATCCTACTTAGATAGAGTCTGATAAGCTCAGAAAGCCATACGGATCCGAAACCTTGAAACAAATTCCTACTTGAGTTCTTTATCAGTATCTGAAGATAAAGTTCTCAACATTAACCTGGAGTATCCCCAAGATCAAGGGACTATCTCTCCTCTGATATGGAGGTTTAGTTACGCCATGATTCAGAATTATGCAGAAAACATAGAGGATCAATTGAAATATCCTGGAACCTGTAATTCATGTCGTTCGAACAATAGTTTTTTATTCGGTTTATAAATTTTGTGGATGGGTGGAATATATAATTCAAATATTTCCAGGGACAACTTCGAAATCTATACTTCTATACTTTTCAACTTCTATTCAGCGACTGTGTGTAAATGTCGTCTCTAAAATTCCGCAAACTTACCTTTGCTGCCCTTCAGAATGCTGTTGAGATTATGTTGACTATTTGAGCTGCTGCTGGTATTATTCCCAATTCCATTAGCCATTGAGGGCTGTTGAGGAGGATGCTGGTGATGATGAGAAGTTTGAGGCGGTAGATGGGACTGTTGCTGCTGCTGGTATTGTGGCAGTTGTTGTTGTTGCTGCTGCTGATATTGATTATTATTATTGGCATTCATTAAAGTTGAAGATTGGCTATTAGCGCCAGCCGGAGAAGCACCAGCACCACCACCATTTCCAACATTGGTAACATCCTCTCGGGAAGCATGTAATTGTTGCTGCTGCTGTTGTTTCTTGGCAAAGCCGGAAGTAAGGCCAGCAGGACCACTAAGTAGACTATTCGATGATGACAACGATGAAGAGGAAGAAATTGCATCCGTTTTGCCAATGGCATTCAGACCAACAACCGGAGATGATGAGGAGGATGTAGAGGTTGCGGCTGCAGCTTGATGGTTGCCTATTTTGTTGGCGGGCGGCAGGGGAGGTGGCTGCTGATTTGAATTACCGTTGTTATAATTTGAGTTGTGGATTAGGTTGTTGTTCTGACCAGCACCACCACCATTGGTTACAATGGGATTTTCTAAATTTGAATTTCCGTTAAATGTGGCCAAACCCGTTGCGGTTGCATGTTGAGTGTTGTACTGTGGCTGCTGCGGCTGCTGATGATGTTGCTGAGAATTGCCCACGGCAGGAGGTGGCTGATAATAGTTATTATGTAGCTGATGTTGCTGCTGCTGGAGTTGTTGTTGTTTATTTGGATTTTTCTGTACGGTCTGATAGAAATCTTCAACGGGCTGAGAATTCGTCACTGCCTGAGATGAAGCTGAGGCAGGAGTTGTTGTCATTGTCGTTGTGGCATTCATATTATTGTTGCCCGAATAATTTCCAGATATCGCATTCATGATGATGATGATGATGATGTCGGAACTTCTAGCAACTTCTGTTGGGCAGACCCTACTGCTGCTGTTGCTGGATTTTCAAAAACCGATTATTATGATTACTGTAGGTTGCAGGTATATTTATTGTTGCTGACTGCCGACTGCTGCTTCGCATTTACCGTTTGCTTGTGTGCAGAATTTCTTATGGCCATGACAGACATAGCTGGGTTGTAATTCTCCAAATGTCATTACGGCAATGACAATGTATCACAAACCAACGGGAGAGATGAGAACCCGACGACGAAGACGACCGGGAAGAAAGGGTAAGGAGCACACATTTTTTTGTTCTAGCTTTTGCTTACAGGAATTCTTGGAATATTTTGTTTATTCATAGACTCAAATATTTTATTTTTTTCTCTGGAAATCAGTTCGGAAGATACGCATGCAGGGTAGGATTTTTTTCCACAAAAAGTTTTCTTCTGCTTTTCTTTGTCAGAAATAATTACAATTTGTGTACAATTTTCGTTTTTGTTTATATATTATTCATCACATTTCCGTTGTATTAAAAAAAATCTGAAAAGGAAGAAGAGAAAAAATATAAATTATAAATTTTATTTAAAAAGAAAATTATTTTTTAGAGGAGGATAGAGAGGAATAATAGAAAAATCCACATTAAGATCGAACGGTTCGAGGCAAAATGCAGTCACTTTGGTTGGAATGAATATGCTCCTATTCGGCATTTTTATATTCAACAGAAAGATTCTTTACCCCATAGAATCAGAAATTGGTGTACAAGAAAGGCCTAGGAACTTCGAAGTATCGTATACGAAGAGATACTTGAAAAAAGAGGCCGTCCATATACAATTTTCTTGCGAAAATGTCGTCTATATTCTGAAAATCCGAAATACCCAACTACACACACACCTGTGAAACTAGAATATGGCTTGGAAAATCGGAATCGGAATACTCTCCTGACTAAGGCAAAAGGAGCCGGTTTCCTGTATAAGGTGGAGAAGGTCCGTATGCCTCTCCAGGCTTGTGTTGACATCCAGAGATTGACTCTAGAAACTCACTGGGAGATTCCTTCCACCATCTTAACGTCTACAACGATCGATCACGAAAGGGGACTTCTGACAACACTTTTCTCCTCTTCGGGTGGGTTTTGGAAACTTACTAGAAAACTTTTACCTCCTTCAATGCGAAGAGTCCTAAGGTTCCAATATTGTCGCTCTACTTGTGGCAACCGACTAAGTTTTAAAACATTCACCGGAAGTGGCCTTTGGCAAATCACTAATTTGACCCTGGTGGTGAGGATTATGGCAACTCACTGGGAAATTCCGCCCTCATTTACTGCGACGAGCTGAGTTTCAAATGTAGACATCAAATTTTGTCACTCTACTTGGGACAAATCTCTGAGTTTTACAACTCAGAGGAAGTGGATTTGGTCAAGTCACTACTCTCTCTCTCTCTGTCTCCAGCAATCTGTGGTAACTAACTGGCGAATTCGCTTATCCATTACTTTGAGCTGAGTCTTTTATTCGAACAACGCCCAAGGTTTAACAAGGCTCATTCGAAGCCTTTTTTCTCTGCCTCTGCTGGCCTGGCTTCGAGCTGAGTCCCAAACGTACAATTCGTTTCAAATGTTATCACTCTACTTTGGATAACTCACTAGGATTTAAAACGCTCACTGGATATGGATTTTGATAATTCACTTATCTACCGCCTCTGAAGGTCTCATTGGAAAACTCACTAGGAAATTTCGTTCTCCTTCACTTTGAGCTGAGTCTCAAAGGTAGGCATCGGGATTCAAACTTGTTTCTCTGCCTTAAGAGGACGGTGAATACCCACTGGGTCATTCTGTACTCCTTCACTTCGAGCTGAGTCTCCAATCAATTCATCTGGTATGGTCTTCCGCTAAGGAGTCACATGTCTTTTCGGAAATTTTGTGTATATCCGGCTTCTCAGGAAATAGGAAACTAATGGAAAGTAGTTTCTGAGTATTGAGGTAATTTTTTTAGCCTGTCAGGGTTTCGCATCAGCTCCTAGGCTTTTAGAGGTAGATTCGACACATATTGAAGGTTGGTTTTTTGAGTTCTGGGAGGTTGTTTTATAATTTTTTTTCAATTTCCCAAGACTTTGACTTGATGAACTTTTTATTTGATGAACTAGATAAAAAACCTCAACCATGTGTAGAACAATGATTCCTCAAATATGGACAATAAGAAGAAATTTTCTGATTATTTTACGGACTTGTTTCCACATAAAATTTAAATCCTCAGCCTTTGATGAAAAAATATGGAGCTTCTGCCAATGTATGTTTTTCAATATTCCCTGTGGAAGAAATCAATTTTTTCGAGTACAGAAGATATTTTACAGTTGCGGGTCGGCTATACAGGTTGAGATAAAAAAAAAACTGCAAGAAAGTTAAACGGCATAATTTTTAATTTTTATTGAATGAAAAAATGTCGGTAATACCATCAAATTTTAGAATAAGTTTAGATTTGTTCGAATTGGTCACCTTTGGCACGAATTATGGCCTTCAAACGGCCAATGAAACTATCACACGCTGCCCAAATATTGCTCATGGGTGATCGCCAATTTGCTATTTTTTAGTGCCAACCTTGCTTTCCAAAATACTCCAGACACAATAGTCCAACGGATTGGTATCCGGAATTGTTGGGGGGTCATTGTGCGCTGGGTTGCGCGTGCCGAGTGCGATGGAGCTGAGACCTGTTGGAATGTCCAAGGTCTGCGGCCAAAAGGCTTTAATATACCCTCCAGAATATTTTCGCGATAATATTCGGCATTCATTCTAATGCCACGGTCGATTAATACCAGCGGATAGCGACAATCGGCTGTTATGGCGGCCCACACCATCACCATGGCCGGCGCTTGAGTTCTGGTGGCCAACCGCCGATGGTGCACATTTTCAGCTGACCTCTTTGGCAAGTAAACTCGAGCATTTTGTTTGTTTACAAACCGCTGGGCAACGAATGTTTTCTCATCGGACCAAGCGAAGCAACTCTTTAGCTCTTTTGAGTCCACTTTCTTTCTGTTGTAAGTGTACGTTCTTGCAGTTTTTGGAATTTCAATGGCTTTACCCCGAACTCATTTTTCAATATTTGCCGAATTTTTTTCGGTCACTGCGACGCGGGTTTCGATCAAGTCGCTTCTTTACTTTTCGAATCATTTCTGTTGATGTTGCTGCTTTCTTCCGTCCACTTCCTTGACGTCGGGCTACGCTACCAGTATCACGGTAACGAGCTATGGTACGAGACACAATTCACATTTAAATGCTGGAGTGCTCTAACGATAGTCACTTGTGGGTTTTGCAGCCAAATATCAAGAAATCACACTATCACGCTTGAATTACATCACGAATAACTTGCTTTTTTAACTGTGATATATGATCTGTGATACTAGATATAATTCCAAAGACGCACTCTTCAACATGATAAGGGTTCTCACCAAACAACGAAATGGACTCAAATTGGTACATATTAACGCTCAAAGTCTTAATAATAAACTAGATGAATTTCAACAACTCTTCGTTTCCTCGGGAGTTGACGTCATTTGTATCTCTGAAACATGGTTTCATTGCGAAGTACAAGACAGCATCTATAATATACCTGGCTATACATTGTTCCGTGCGGATCGCGTATCTTTTGCTGTAAAGCAAAAGATACGCGATCATTAAATGTAAAGTTATATCGAAATCTAAAAGTTCGAGCCCGAATGAATATATCATCATGGAGTTAAATCTAAAAATGTCTCAAAAATGTCTTATTGTCTGCGTTTACAGACCGAATAAACATTCAGAAGTTACTGAACTGCTTTCAGACTTACAAAATATTTCAGTTGCATACAATGATATTATTATTTGCGGCGATTTTAACAGCAATATTCTGCTCGAAAATATGTTAGCCGATGAGTTTCAAATGATCGACTTATATCCAGTTAACACCACAAATCCTACTCATTTTCATACTAGTTCGAATAGCCTAATCGACATTATTTTTTCTAACCAATTATCAAAAATTCTACTGTATGATCAGCTATCAGCTCCAGTGTTTTCTAAACACGACCTTCTTTACATGGTTTATGATATTGATGTCATCATCACAAATGAAACCATTTCATATCGCGATTTTAGCAAAACAAATTATAACCTTTTAAATTACCTCTTATTCAGTATTTATTGGGATGAAATTTATGCCATGACAAATGCAAATGACCAAGTAATGTTTCTCCAAGAAAAATGTTATCTTATTTTGGATGAATGTGTGCCCTTAAAAACATTTTCACCGAAGAATGAAGAGAAACCATGGTTTAATAATCATATCAAAGTTATTATATATAAAAGAGATTATAGCTACAAACGATGGAAAAAATACAAAACACCAGAGCTCTATGAACAATTCAAATCTTTTAGACGTGAAGTAACAAGCTGTATACAAAAGGCTAAATCTATTTACTACAAATACAAATTTTCAACAGCATTAAGCAGCAAATGTAAATGGAAGAAAATACGAGAAATCGGCATTGGAAACAAATTTAGATCCCATTCAAATAATGATATCGACGTTGAAGAGTTAAATCTAAAATTCGTTGGTCCAAACTTGGCCGTCATTTCCGAGAATTTTTACTCACGCTTGAATATTGTTCATAATGAAAATGAATTTTCCTTCAGATGTGTCGAACACACTGAAGTTCTTTCAACATTCAAGGAAATTAAATCGAATGCTGAGGGTATGGATGGTATCAATCCGAAGCTACTAAGATTAATCTTACCAAAAATTCTACCCTACATAATATATATATTAAAAACCATTTTTGTTAAATCTACCTTCCCTGGTGCATGGAAACAAGCGAAAATTATCCCAATTCCCAAAGCTAACCATGAATATCGTCCTATAGCAATATTGCCTTTAATATCCAAGGTATTGGAAACCTTGATGTACAAGCAAATCAATGAATATCTCACTAAAAATAACATGCTTACTGAACATCAGTCTGGATTTAGGAAGAACAGAAGCTGTGTTACTGCCCTCTAGATCACAGCAAGGCATTTGACACCGTAAACCATAACATTCTATTACTGAAACTCCAAAAATGTTTTAACTTCTCTGCCTCTGCATGCCGTCTTATTAATTCATACTTGAGCAACCGATCACAAGCAGTTTTTCACAACAATATGTTCTCTTCGCAGTTGCCTGTAAAACACGGTGTTCCCCAAGGATCGGTTTTGGGCCCTCTATTATTTTGCATTTACATCAACGATCTACCGGAGTCACTGACACATTGCAAATTACATATATATGCTGATGATGTTCAATTATATCTAGGATCGAACACAAGAAATTTGCAATTTACGATAAATTTAATTAATGATGATTTGAGAAACATATCTAATTGGGCTGAAAACAACAGGCTAGGAATAAACCCCCTTAAGTCAAAATGCATACACATATGTAGAAACAAACAACAAACTCAAAAAAATGCCTTAAAAATTAATAAATCTACAATTGAATACGTTAGCTTCGCTTCTAACCTAGGAGTGGTATTTAATGAAACGCTGTCATGGTCGACTCACATTAATATAACAGCAGGAAAAGTACATGGAATGTTACGAAACCTCTGGGCAGTTCATACCTCTACAACCATGGAAATACGCATGTTACTTGCAAAATCATACCTTGTTCCGACTCTTTTATATGGCTCCGAAGTTTTTTACAACTGTGATCATGCTGACCAACGCAAGCTTAAAGTTACGTTTAATAACATTGCAAGATATATATTTAATAAAAAACGTAGTGATCGAATTTCTGAGCTTGCCTATAAGATTTTCAACATGACATTTGAAAACTACCTTAAATATAGAGCTCTCGTATTTCTTCATAAAATTATAATAAACAAGGAACCATCTTACTTAATAAAAAGAATACAATTTGCCAGATCTAATAGAGGCAAGAAAATAATACAATTAAAATTTAAAACTTCCAAATCGGAAAAACAATTTTTCATACCAACTGTTCGTCTTTGGAATAATCTTCCACCTAATATACAGGTTATAAGCAACATCCTGCGTTTCAAACATGAATTACAAGAATATCTTATATAAAATGAACAATAAACATATTTTGTTATTATCTTTATTCATAATATACTCTTGAAATATTCAATGTACCACTAGCACCACTTCATAAGAATTTTATTATTCTCACTGTGCTAGATTTATATCGATAAATAAATAAAATAAATAAACTATTTTTCTGGAAAATTCTCACCAAAATGCTTTTGTACGATTGTAAACAATATAATGAGCTGACACTGGAGGAATAATTTTAACAGCTGTCGGACGGACGGAGTGGCTTCAAAATGGCAGTAGTCTGAAGTTGATTGCAGTTTTTTTTCATCTCACCTCGTATTATCTGCTTACTAGTTTATAAATATGTCCTCCGCTAAGATCTGAAGTCTATTGAGGTCTGACCCATCTGAGAATAATTTTAATGACAATTTCCTCCACTTCTGTCTCCGGTATAACTGCCCTTATCCATCCCCTGCCTCTAAATAAGTCTCTATAAACAACAAATACATATATATTTTTTTATCTCCACCATATGAATGTTCAAATATTTACATAGATGTTAATAAATTTCCATTGTTGGTATTTAGGTTGGCAGTATGTCGGTCTTTTTTTTTTTTTTTTGCATTTCATTCATAAAAATAAAAATAGAGAGAGAAATAGAAAACAAAACCTCCTCATCATCATCATCATAAAACATTTGACGTTTACAACCAATCGAGTAGAAGAAAGGCGTCTCTATTTGCCGCCAACTGATGATGCCGCGCTGTTGTGTGGCGGCTGCTGATAGCTCTAAGAAGACCTCATTTCCTTCCATAAACAAATCTCAACTTTCATAAAAAATATCCATCTGGGTGTTTTTTCCATATAGGCAACAACATTCTTGCAGTTGGAATGTGTCTATATGAATGGAGTGAGTATCTCCGCCACCGACACCACCATCCTCCACTTCATCAGTTGTAGTTTAGCATTGCCATCAGCTTTTGTTTTTTGTTAGGCGGCCTGCCATCAGCATCAGCCGTTGGCTGGGCTGTGCTGGCCTGGGCCGAGGCTGGTTTGATGCACAAATAAATAAAACATGTGTTTCACTTTCTGTTCGATGACCCGTCTTTTTATGATTTCAGATGTAGTTGGTGGTGTTGGTGTACAATTTACAATGCACTCCACTTGTGGATCGGAGGAAAACACATGGCCCCCTAATACTACCCCCACCAGCAGCAGCAAATCCTGGAATTTTAAGAAGCCACCGGTTTTTTTGTGCGGCTGTCTCTTTCTCTTCAATTTATGCTAAGTGAGCAGACATGTGTTAATATGCGTGTCACACATTCCGACTACAACATCACCACGTGCCACACATGTTTTGTATGATTTTGTCTCTTGTTTTTGTTGTATTCATTTATTTTTAATTATTTGTATTTAAAATTATGGCCCCTTTATCATACTTAAGTGATACCCGAGATGTGTTTTTTTTTTTTCAATTAATGTGTTCCGCCATTTAAATAAGAGCCTCTGTGTACAGTTCCAAGACACTGGCTCTCAGGCCTGAATCGTGAGACTCGAAGTGGCTGACTTATAAGCTTTTCGAATATTAATGGATATATAAGCATTAATTTTGAGGTCACTCGGAAATACCGTCTTCTTTGACTTCGAGCTGAATGTCAAATATCGGACATCGATTCAAATATTGTCATTCTACATGAGACACGAGAACGCTCACCGGAACTGGCTTTTGTGAACTCACTACACTGCCTCAGGCGATTTGGGAAAATATTGTATTCCTTCACTTCGGGGCGAACATATTCATTGGTTCAAATGCGGATACCCCACTAGGGTTTTCAACGTTCACTGGATTACTTACTCTTATCTCTACCCCTGGTGGACTACGAAAACTCATTGGGAAATTCCGTCTTACTTCTTCGAGCTGTCAAGATACTATTTACCTCTGATGGCCCGGGAAAATCCGACCTCCTTCACTTCGAGCAGAGTCCTAAATATATACATCGATTAAAATGGGGACACTCTACTAGGGACAAATCACTAAATTAGTTACTGACAACTCTTTTCTCTGCCCCTGGTGAACTGTAGAAACTCACTAGGAAATTCCGTCATCCGTAGCCATCGGTTAAAATGTTGTCATTCTACTTGAGACACAAAATTTAACAAGGTTCACTGATATTAACTCATAAGACCTCACTACTCTGCCTCTGTTGGCCTGGGACAATCCACCCTCCTTCACTTCGAACTGAGTCCTAAATATATATGTACATAGATTAAAATGGGGACTTCTACTAGGGACAATTCTCTGGGATTTACTACGCTCACGGGATGGTACATTTGACAACTCTGCCCCTGGTGGACTGTGTAAACTCATTAGGAAATTCCATTCTCCTTCACTTTGAGCTAAGTCCCAAACATATGCATCGATTCAAATGGGGACACTCTGTTTGGGGACAAAACGATCAATGAAAGTGGTTTTTGAGACCAGCCACTAATCTGCCCCTGATTGCTTCTGAGAAATTCCGTCCTACTTCACTTCGAGCATAGTCTCCAAAAATTGTCACTCTACTTGAGACCACTCACTAGGTTTTAGCACAATCACTTTTTACAATTCATTACTCTACCTCTGATAATCTCTGGATACACATTGAGAAATTCCGCCCTCCTTTACTTCGAGTTTAGTCTCTAATGTAGAAGTTGATACAAAGATTTTCCTCAACCCTAGACAACCCATTAAGATTTACAACGCTCACTATTCTGTCTCGAAGGAAACTCCCTGCAAAAATCCGTCCTCCTTGACTTCGTGCTGAACCTCATATATAGACATCGGTTCAAATGTTGTCATTCTACATGAGACACTAGGTTTTAGAACGCTCACTGGAACTCACTACTCTGGTGACCTGGGAAACTCCGTCCTCCTTCACTTTGATCTGAGCTCCAAACATATATATCGATTAAAATGGGGACACTCTACTTGGGAGAATTCACTAGCTTTTACAACGCTCACGAGAACGCGTTTTTGTCAACTCAAAATTACGCTGGTGCACTGTTGAAACTCACTGGAAAATTCCGTCCCTCATCACTTCGAGCTGAGTCCCAAACATATACATCGGTTAAAATGAGGACACTCTACTTGGGAGGATTCACTAGCTAGCTGCCACTCTATTTGGACCACCCGCTAGGTTCTACAACGTTCACTGAAGGTGGCTTTTATCAACTATCAACTGTAACTCATTGGGGAATTCCGTCCTTCATCACTTCGAGTGATGAATTCGCTGCATGTCTGACAAATTATCGGTCTCTATGGGCTATGACCGTGATGCCTGAATCCTTCACTTTTTTCCTGACACTTTAGGTTCTGCATAACGAATCTTGAACCTCAGCAGTCACCATACGGATTCACCATACGAATCCGTTTAGGATTCTAGATAATCCCTATGGTGAATCATCAACCTCAAAATCCCCAGGTTTGCCAGCGATGCCAAACTCATCAGTCGGACAACTGATTCATTGGGTTCTACAGGGAAAATCCTATACCTCTGGG
Organism: Musca vetustissima; assembly: GCF_032173495.1. NCBI lineage: Eukaryota > Metazoa > Arthropoda > Insecta > Diptera > Muscidae > Musca > Musca vetustissima. The sequence goes on from NW_026888449.1 coordinate 97,142, forward strand.
TTATGACTGGTATGCCTGAACCTTTCGCTTCATTGCTGACATTTTTGCTTCTGCACCGCGAATTTTTGACTGCTTCTTAAACGCTCTAACGTAGATCGTCGGTTTGTAAAGACGACTTTAGGTGATGCCTGCGGTGCCGCGAATAATCATCATCAGCCTATAAAGTCAGAGTATTGCCTGTGATACCGGAATTATCTGTTTCACACCTGATTCATTAGCTTCTACAGGAAGAATTCTCTACATCCGTATGATGAATGCGATGTCTGAATCATTCACTTCATTATTGTCACTTTAGGATCTACATCACTAATCCTACTTTTGTACAGACTTCTTACTACTCTTGGCAATGCCTATGGTGCAGTGAATCTTCCCCATCGGTCTCTAAAACCAAAGTATTGCCTGTTATGCCTGAATCGTCAGTCTCACCACTGATACTTTAGCTTTTCCTGCGAGAATCCTCTACTTCTGGATCCTTTACTTGCCTGAACCCTTCACTTAATTTCTGGCACTTTAGGTTCTGCATCGCGAATTTTAGAACTGTCGAAGATCTCCTTTTTGTAAAGACTTCATACGACTCTTGGTAATGCCTGAGGTTCCTTGAATCATCATCGCAAATCTTCGACCTCTAATATTTGATTTCTCATCTTCTCTGCGGAGATCATTATTTCGTGCAGACTTTTTAGGAATCTAGGTAATGAGATTCCTGAAGAGAGTCTGAAGCCGGAGTATTGCCTAAATCATCAGTAGATTCTGATTCATTAGCTTATCCAGCGAGAATCCTCTACTTCTGGATCATAAATGTTATGCCGGCCTAAATAAAGCCGTGACTCATCACAATCAACCTCTGAAGCAAGGGAATTTCCTCTGAGCCATGACTGTGATACCCAAATCCTTCGCATCATTCGTGACGCTTTAGGTTCTGCATTGCGAATCTTCGACCTCTGTTGTCTAAATTCTTTGACGCATTTAGTGAAGATTTTTTCCGGCGTAGGAGTATCATCAGTCCCACACCTGATTCATTAGCTGCTCCAGCGAGAATCCTATACCTCTGGGCCATGACTGAGGTATCACAGTCATTCGTTGCACTTTAGGTTAAGATTCTGCATTATTCACAATGCAGAATCGGCCTCTACTGCCTGAATTCTCAGTCTATCTGACGAATATCGCCATTTGGAGAAGACTTTTTAATGCCTGCAGTGTCGTGAGTCATCACAGTCAAACTCTGAAGCAGGAGAATTTTCTATGATTCCGGAATCATCCGTCTCACGTCTGGCTCATTAGCTTCTCCAGAGAAAATTCCTCAATCACTGAGCCATGACTGTGATGCCCGAATCCTTTGCATCATTCGGGCCAGATCGTCATTTGGTAAAGACTTTTTTCCGGCTCTAGATAATGCCTGGATTACCGTGGATCATCAAAATCAATCTCCGATACCGGAGTACTGCACTAAATTATCAGTACAGTTGTTCCATCTGAGGAATATGAAGATATCCGCCGCCAAATCCTCAGCCACTCTGTTCACCACATGGACGGCTGAAATGAAGCTCCCTCTGAACGTCATGGTCGATGGTGTAATAATTCCGACCACTAATTACCCAAAAATTTTGGGAGTAACGTCCGATAGCTTATTTAAGTCGTCAGCGCAAGCCACCGCTATTTGCGATAAGATGAGAAGTAGGAACAAGGTCCTCAAGTCGCTTGCCGGCAGCTCTTGGGGTGCTGATAAAGAGACCTTGTTGACCTCTTACAAAGCAATAGGTCGGTCGGTGGTAAGCTATGCGGCGCCAGTGTAGTATGCGAATGTAAGCGATACGCAGTGGAAGAACATACAAACCTGCCAGAATGCCGCCCTGAGAACTGCGACAGGGTGCCTCCTTATGACGCCAGTGGACCATTTACATGAGGAGGCTATGGTCTTACCCGTACATCGGCACAATAGGATGTTGTCGATGCAGTACCTGCTTGGGTGTTATCGCAGGAATCATCCATGTCATAATCTTATGGATAGAATTCCCCCACCTGGCACGTAAGGAGAGACCTACATGATCTAGAGAGAGAGGTCCAACGGTATAAAAGAGAACCCCTAGATCATGAGGCTTATCGAGCAGGAATTACCAACATTCATACGGAAGCAGTGACCCAGGCAATGGACCAATACCGTGTGAATGCTGTACTTGGAGTCCACCCACCACCTATAGCAGCAGAAGAACGTGAGCTGCCTAGACAAACGAGAGTGGTTTTAGCCCAACTAAGATCAGGATGGTGCAGCCGCCTCAATTCGTATTGGGCCCGAATTGACAGCGCGGTTCCAAACACATGCCCTGCATGTGGGTTTGGACCTC